>NC_057811.1:379646226-379904660 GCF_018294505.1 Triticum aestivum
AGGGGGTGCAGTTTCCCATACCACTTTCTTCATGTTGGTTGCCACCGCCCCTTTGAATTGCGCCTTCTGCAGAGTTGGCATAAACTAAGCGCATGAATGAATTAACTATGACTTCTTCCGTTTCAAAAACTGAATAAAATGCCATGATTTTTATTTTTCTTGCTTGGTAAATACCATGACTTTTTCCCATGCGAACTCCCGACGGTCGAGCCGTATATATACGTAGATGAAGGATGAACTCGTCTGGTCTGTGCAAAACGTGTTTCTACGTGGAGGGTGACCGGACAGTCGAGCTAGCACGTTCATTCCCTTCCCTTGCATATGGAGAGCAACAGGTCAAAATAGATGGTTTTCTACACGGCCTCCGCCGAATTATTCTTGGATGCAACAGTATCAGCATTTGGTAAGGTCTCCGCATCACGTATGAATTGATCGCATGCGTACAGACCACATTAATTTGTGTTAAAAAGAGGCACAATTCACCATCAAAAAGGATTTTCTGAGCATTTAGCACAGTGCATATCATCCTGGACTAAGCTGAGCTTGGCCCCATGGCCCCCGCAATTTACAAGCCAATTATGGCGCCATAATTCCGTGATGATTGAACCCCCGCACGCGGTTTGCCTGAACAAAGTGCGCGCGCGGGCGCGGTTCTCCTCCAGGACGTGGCGCTTGCACGGCCACGTGGCGACACAAAATCAGCGCGTCATTCGTCCGCAGGAATCCGGATCCGTTGTGCCATCATCCAGAGCCGGTTTCGGTCAACAACAAGCAGCGGCAGGCCGGCAGCATGGGCGTGTCGCTGGACCCGTACCTGCTGCTTTGACGGACCATCTCAGCATCAGATCAGACAGCACACGCACGTACGGCCAGGATCATTTTTTTTTCCTTTTTGCTGAACAAGCCAAGCAATGTGTGATTTCATTTTTGCTGATCATGTTGCGATCTTTAATTAATTTTTGGTAAGGGCATCTATGGCCTGACTCATCTACGGCTTCTCTCATACCGGTCCTTTAAGTGAGGAATGACCGACACCCTTCATATCCAGTCCATACCGGTCCGTGCTAGATCCTTGCTTATGCTGGCCCACTCTGATCCCATATATATTCGTTCCTATCCACATCCTCGATGAAACCCTAACCACTCCATCCTATTCCGGTCTGCACCCAAGCCCCGTTCCGGTGATCTCCGGCATGACCGGCAGCGAATCCGACTTCGAGCTTTCCCGAGCCGTCGATTGGGACCTCATCCAGGAGGAGGAGATGGCTGTTTGTTTGCCTCTTTGCCGCTCCCGAGAAGGATGCGCCTGACCCTGGGTTGACTCGATCCAGCGGAATCCATTGCATCGGCGCAAATGGCACACGGATCAAACGATGCTGGTCGCTCGAGGCGCGTGACCGCGGCCTCGCCGTACGAGGCGGCCACGGTCTGGCGCCCCAACTCCAGGGTAGCAGCGCAACCCCTTTGGTGGCGCCTTGTCCCTGCGGCGTGGGGCTCCGAGTCAGAGGTCAAGTCCGCCATGCGTAATGGTCTGTCCATGATGTGGTGTGACGTGCCCACCTTGCGAGGCAAAGGGCGCGAAAGGCCGCGGCAGCCCTCAAGTCCGAGGAGGAGGAGGAGGAGGAGGAGGAGAAGGCGAAGTCGCACGCCGTTTTGGATGGGGAAGTCGCCCCTACCACATCCTCGAGAAGCGGCAAAGAAGGGCGATGCACGCCCTTGCCCGGGAGCAAAACTGGGCAGTCTGTGCCATGGATGGACGGCCCCACAAAGAGGAGAAGGAGGAGGCCAGTGACCGATCGGACAACTCCGGCAGTGTGCAGATCCCGGTTGATCCATTTTACGTCTTCGACCACTACTGCTGCAACGAAGACGGCAAGGGCAGCCGTGGATTACATATGATGTAGTAGAGCATGTCAATTTTTGGTAGTCTAATGTCATGCATGATGAGGTAACTGGACGCTATCTGTGGGATCAAGATTTTTACGTAGAGTTAAGTTTACGTTGCATGTGATTGTATGGATTTTAGGATTTGCTGATTCCCGGTTTAGAGACATCAAATAAGGAGTGACCGGTCACTGTACAAGGACGCGCACACGTGTCCACCAAATTTTAGGGGATGGATTAGCTAGGTCCCATTGTAGATGTTCTAGAGCATCTAGAGCCGGACATAGCAAATTCGGCTCACGGACACGCCCGATTAGTGACCGGTTATGTCCATTTTAAATCTCTGTTTATTCATTCATGCAATCATACTCCTTATTTTCTTCCTTATATGTCCAGTCACTTGCATGTGATTGGTGAAGATAAAAAGAGAGAATAAAATAAATAATAAAGAAAAAAGAAAAAGTGACTCGGGATGGTTCGCGTCCTACGTGGGGTGCGTCCGTGAGCCCTTATATCCTCCCTACATTTGGCTGCAATATGGGGGTTCGTGAACAGCCCAGACGTGTAGGGATGATATGAGGGGTCCAGTCAAATCATTTTTCTTTTCTCCTGTCCGATCACTGACCGGGCACGTAGTAGATGTTTGAGGAGGATTTGAGGTTGCC
The DNA here is from genome assembly GCF_018294505.1 of Triticum aestivum. NCBI lineage: Eukaryota > Viridiplantae > Streptophyta > Magnoliopsida > Poales > Poaceae > Triticum > Triticum aestivum. The sequence continues at coordinate 379,648,776 of NC_057811.1, forward strand.
GACTATAGATGCTCTTAGGGCATCTTCAACACCGACCCTTAAACCGCCCGCATACGTTCGGACCGCGCGATCCGGACCCAGAAAGCCGTCCAACACGGTCTTGTATCCGTCTGCAGGCCGGTCTGGGCGCGCTTTTCCCGCAAACCAGAGACAAAGTGGGGAGGGGCTTTGCAGGCATCCGGACCACTGCCACGCCCGCTCCTGACTACACTAGCCCACCAAAAACCCTCCTCCTTCGCCCGCGTGCGTTCTCGCCCGACGCCAGCTACCCGCATTAACGTTCGCCCAGAGAGGACGCGACCTCTCAATGGCACCGGCACTGAAGCGGTGCACCGGCCGAGAGCGCAGCCCACACCGTGTCCCTAATGTCGGCGCCTGTTCAATGTCGGAGAGACGTTTACTGTACGGGACAGGACGGATATCTACCACGCCCGTTCAATGCCCGTCCCTCCGTGTGCCGCCATTAAGCAGGCTCACCCGTTGAGGAACCAACTCTGGCTCTATGCATTGACGCACCCGGACGCTTGACCTCACCGGAATCCGCTATTTAGTTACGGCCACACCCGGCTAAACTCCACACTACAACAATCTGCTCCACATCCTCCTCCCTTGCACCACATACACCATGAGCGCGAGCGGGAAGGCTCCGTGGGAGAATCTGTCAACAACGGAGACAAAGCACTAGGGCGCCGCCCTTGCGGCCGCCAGGTAGAGCCGCCGTGCAAGGCTGATCGAGGCCGACATGCTGACCATCTCCCCTGAGGTCTTCGATGACGACCCCACAATGGAGATGGTGTCCGCCGACGACACCGCGCCGGAGCCGACGCCGGCGCATGCCGGCTTGACCATGGAGCAGGACCAGACGCACTATGACACCGCCATGGCGGATGAGGAGCAGCATACGCTAGCTCCTATGTCGGTGTTCCGGCAGGCGCTTGAGGAGCAGAGGCACAACCTGCTCCTCCTCGAGCAGCACCGGCTAGCGGAGGGCGAAATCTACAGCGAGCGCGCAAGCGAGGAGGCCGTGACCGCAGCGAACCCGAACTTCATTCTAGAGCAGCAGGCGCTCTACGAGCCCGCGCGTGCTCAACGCGCTGCTCGCAACGCAGTGCCAGCGCAGTCGGACGCGGGCGCGGCCGCCCAAGCGCTTGTAGCGTAGGCGGCCGAGGACGAGAGCACCGCCAAGTGCGCGTCCTACGCGCCGCCGTCCAACTTTTGGGGGCATATGTGGTAGATGGATAGTGACGGACCGTCCACGTCCATCATCGACCTTACGTCCACCGGCGCCGGTGATGGACAGGTCGCGGACTCCTGCAAGGATGAGTTGGGCATGGGAGGCGGCAGGGCATTTTGTTCCAAGTGGGCCGGTCCGTCTCCCATGTTTTACTCTTCTTCGCGACCGCCTCTCCACTTCACGGGTCTTGAACCCCGCCGCCGTTTATAGAGGCGGCAGATGGAGCATGTGGTTACCGATGCGGAATACAAAGAAAGTGGACGAGGTTTAGGGTCTTGATGTTTTTTTAATGAAAAACATTCAAAACATAATGAATTTCGTCCAGTTTATATGAAAATCCGTCGGGTTTACATGAATTTTGTCCGGTTAATTGAATCTTGATTCGAAATGTATACGGGCAACTTTAGATGTCCGGCTCTCGTATCCCTGTCCGCAGACCGGTCCTGGCTGCGGACAGATGCAGAGCAAATTTGCGGGGTCCTTATAAGCTATCCAAATTGTGTACATTATTTAATCTCAGCCATGGCTTGGTCAACACCGCGTGGACCCGTTGGCCAGCGTGCATGTGGTTAATAGACGCAGTAAGCCACTAATATAGGTTAATATTCTTCTAGTTTTAAAAAGGCCAAGATTATTTCAGAAAAAGCAATTGATCAATTTTTGTACCTCATCCAAAAGCGACGTGTCTTTGCGTACCGATTCAAAGACGAATAGACGTCAGAATCCGATTCTGTACGACGACACTTTGAGCTCTGCTTTTTCGGGACGAACTAAACTAATTAGTTCTCCTGACGATGAAGTACGTTAGTTTTGCTTTTCTTTCACGTAAGCCTGCCGGCAGAGAAGACGTGGATCACCCCCGTCTGTACGCTGGATTCGGCAATGCATATTAGTGCATGCTCTCATTGCATCTCGGCCGTTGTCAATGAGACCCTAGCTAGCTTCGTCGTCACTGCTCTCGGCCGCTGTCAATATATTCTACCGGCTACGTAAATTACCATGAATTTTGCATGCAACGGGCCAACTAAACCGACCCTAGCTTTGTCATCACTGCTCTCGGCCCTGTCAATGTTTTGAAACCAACCGGCAATGTGATCAGTGACATTTAACCCATCCTCACGTTGCATCTCGCCTGGTACCGTCACCCGTAGTGTCACCACCAACAAACATCCTTACTCGTTTCTTTTCTCTACACATAAGTACGTCCATGACAGAGATGAAAATAATTGAGGGGGCTAGCGCTCTAGCCAGGGAACAAAGGCCTGCAGCAACCATGGCAACGAGCTAGCCCTGCACGTGCACTCGCTGGCTCTCATCAGCTCATTTCCATGTGGCACGTGTTAGCCCTAAACCAGAACCCATTAGCTAGCGAAGAGGCGTTTGCAGTGAGATGGGCGGTTGTTGCAGCCCCCCTTTCCAACAGGGAAAGGAAGAAATGCCCGCATGCATGCATGCATGCTTGGCTTTGAAGCGCAGCTAGGTATCCTAGGCGATTAAGTACTGTTGGGAAAAGAAAGCAATCCCAGCACCTAAAGGTTCTCGGTAAGTAAAAGGTGATCCAAGTTAGGAGCATGCTCGTAGGGTGCTTGCTGTCCTGCTGAAAGTGATAGTTGCCCATTGCCCATCTTTATTGATGTATGCTAGCTAGATGCTATGAACTTGATTGCTTAATTATTGGTACGATCAACTGTCAGGAGTGCTTGTTACATTTCACTCACGCCGATTTGTTTGACAAAACAATCACATGCTTCTTATTGGCAACAACAAGAAGAAGTCATATCTAAGCTAAGAGACGAATAGCGGAGTATGCTTCTTGTTTGCACATATAGACCGATCAATCTTTCCCAACAACACCTGGTTATATGTATCTAGCATGCGTGCTGGAAAACAAATAGAAGTATGATTTCGGTTTTGCTAAATATCAGGCGCCTGAATTTTGTTGTCGTGTCGGTCGATTCCACGCAGCGCGAGGCCAAAGAGGGGGACGACATGAGGAGCGCCAACGTCGACCGCCGTCCATGATGAGGCCTAGTCGTGTATGAGCAAGAGCCGGCGATAGCTGTTGGAAGCGAGTAAGAAACTTAACCAGGGAGGGGGGTCGGGGGTCTCCAGAGTTGTTCATTTGGGCGGTGCTTAGAGGGATGGCCGGGGCGGCGGCCAGCAAAACAACGGGGGAAGGTCGAGGGGAGGGCGGGGCGGCAAGGTGGCGATAGCCGCCGGCCGCGGGAGGGAGGGTGAGGGGGAAGGGGTAGGTAGACGGTTAGGGTTGGTCGGTCAGCAATTGCCTCGGGGAGAAGATGAACATGAAACGGTTGGAGGAGAAAGGAGACCTGGTAGCTCATTCTTGATCCAACGACTGCGAGTAAGTGACTAATACAAAAAAAATAGATGTGGAATTAATAGGCAGTCCCATATGATTTTGGTGTTTTTAATAAAAACCAAAATGCAAGTTTAGAAGGATAATAATAACTCTCCCACCATCTCACAATATAAGATTGTTTCTCTAGCTAACATAGCTTGAAAGATGAGCTTATATTATGAGACTGGGAAAGTACATAATAAAACCATATAAGGGAAAATGAGAACAAATTTTGACATATCGTCTGTTGTCTGCATGTACTCTGCTTTCTCAAAGCTATGGGAACATGCATGCATTCAGAGTATCTGAGACGACCCTGGAATAAGTAAGTCATGCTTTATGATAGACTAGCAGGTGGAGAGGGTCTGGAGGAACTGAAAGCCCTCTGGAAAGCTAAGCTACCACCAAAGATCAAGGTCTTCGTGTGGCAACTTATTAAGGGCCGGCTGAGGGAGTCCTGGATTATGGGGTCCTCGGGCGTCCGGGCTATGTGACGTGGGCCGGACTAATGGGCCGTGAAGATACAAGATACAAGACTTTCCCTCGTGTTCGGATGGGACTCTCCTTTGCGTGGATGGCAAGCTTGGCGTTCAGATATGAAGATTCCTTTCTCTATAAACCGACTCTGAACAACCCTAGGCCCCTCCGATGTCTATATAAACTAGAGGGTTTAGTACGTAGGGGCGATCATAATCATACAGGCTAGACACCTAGGGTTTAGCCATTACGATCTCGAGGTAGATCAACTCTTGTAACCCCTATATTCATCAAAGTCAATCAAGCAGGAAGTAGGGTATTACCTCCATCGAGAGGGCCCGAACCTGGGTAAACATCGTGTCCCTGTCTCCTGTTACCATCAATCCTTAGACGCACAGTTCGGGACCCCCTACCCGAGATCTGCCGGTTTTGACACCGACATTGATGCTTTCATTGAGAGTTCCTCTGTGGCGTCGACAGAAGGATTGATGGCTCATCTTGTTATCAAGGACAACATCACTTCCGGAGGAGCCCTGGTCTCAGGCCAAACCCTCCGGCTTGGCAGCTTTACCGCGGCCGCCTGTTCGGCCATTAAGCCAAAGACGACTTCCCAAGTCATCAAAAATCATCCGTGTTGGCCCCGAATACTCCGAACTGATGGATCCGGCGGATTTATCGTCTTTGAACGAACTCCTGGATTGCATCGCCGCCCTGCGGGTCGCTTCAGACTATGATCGGATTGGGCTTAAACCCGATCAGAGGGAAATCAAATCTCCACCGATCACCCATCAGGTAGCGGTCGTGGAGGAGCAAGCCAACAGTAACTCTTCCCCTACGTTAAAAACAAACTATGTTCGGATTTCCGAGCTCGGTGAGCCGGATACCCATCTTCGGGGGGACGCTCCCTGTCCTCCGAACATAGAACCGGGCGTTGAGCCTGAAAACTCACTGGACATCCCGGAGCCCGGGCTGGTAAGCTCGGAAATTTTTCAAACTCCGGACTCCACATTGGGTCAGGGTCCGGATTTAACGCCGCCCACCCACCACAAGAAATATTCTCCAAGCAATTCCGGTCCCCCAGATATATGCGACCTAATGTATGTACGACAGCAGCCTCAGGAAACAGTCCATCACTTTTGGGCCAGATTCCTCCTTGTTAAAAACAAGATCAAAGATTGCTGCGACGACGACGCAATTTCAGTATTTTGCAATAACAGTACGGATGAGGGAATCCTTAACGCCCTCAACCGCTGTCGCGTACTACACTTCACGGACTTGGCAAATATAGTACATAAGTACTACGCAATGGAAAGCGCTTGGAAAACCTAGACAGCCCGCTAGGAACCGCAGGCCTTTAAGCCATCTCCCGGTCGGGCAGGAAGGATGCACCCTCGCGGGGCACCCGATCCTCATCCCGTAGGCAAGAAAATCAAGCCCATTACGGGGCATAGAACTGTCCTCGAAGGATGGCTCGCTAGGCCATGTAAAATACACATGACGCCGGATACCGAACCAACCCATAGCCTCCGAGCATGTTGGATACTCCGGCAAGTGGCCAAGAGCGGCGAGGACATCCTCACTGACACTATCTCTGAGAAGTACTCTTCGGAGGACGACGATCTTAAAGTATTCACGGTCTTCGAGACCTTTTCTTCAAATAATCAGCGTAAAAGGGCGCTTCGCGACCTCACCGAAGTCTGCCAAATCGCAGCAATAAATGCTTGGAACGATACGGCGATAACTTTCAATGCCGATGACGAACCAAGATCCCGATCAGTCCGGGCACCAGCCGCCTTGGTCCTCAATCTAATTGTGGATGGTTTTCGGCTCACTAAAGTGCTCGTGGACGGCGGCAGTGGACTGAACCTCGTCTACGAGGACACACTCAGTAAAATGCAAATGGATAGGAGTCGCATCGAGCAAAGTAATACAACTTTTCGGGGAATTATCCCTAGTCGGGAAGCAAGAAGCGCGGGGAAAATTAAACTCGACGTGGTATTCAGCACGGCAGAGAACTATCGGTCCGAAGAGATAGTTTCCAAGTGGCCCCTTTCAACAGCGGATATCATGCCCTCTTGGGGCGAGACACATTCACGCGCTTTCAAGCCATACCTCGTTACGGGTACATGAAGCTCAAGATGCCCGGGCCCAACGGTGTTATCACTATCGCCAGTGTTCCGGACATAGCACTCCGCGCCGAAAATAAAACCGCATCCCTGGCCCTTGAGGCACTATCCGAGGCCCTCGCGGCCGAGGAATTGACTGCACTACGCTCCATAGTGGATAGGGACGACGTAATCCTCGATAAGAGACCCAAGTCCACCACCTTCAAGCCAGCAGACGAAATAGTCAAATTTCAAGTTCACCCGACGGACCCCAAGAAGATCGCTTCCATCGGGGCCCAGCTGGATCCAACGGTCGACGCCGCGTTACGCGCATTCCTGCACGAGAATTGGGACATCTTCGCCTGGCATCCTTCGGATATGCCAGGAATCCCACGCAGGTTGACCGAACACAGTCTCAACATACTGAAGGGGTACAAACCGGTCAAGCAAACACTGCGGCGCTTTTCCGAACCCAAAGGACAAGCTATGGGGGAGGAGCTAGCCAAGTTACTTGAAGCCAGGTTTATTAGAGAAATTAAACATCCGGACTGGCTAGCAAACCTCGTGATGGTGCCGAAGGACAAATCCTGGCGCCTGTGTGTCGATTTCAAGGACCTCAATAAGGCCTGCCCTAAGGATCCCTCCCCCTCCCTCGCATTGACCAGATCATTGACGCAACCGCAGGACGCGATTCACTGTGTTTCCTCGACGCATACTCCGGATACCATCAAATCAAGATGAAGGAATCCGACCAAGCCGCAACAGCATTCATCACCCCATACGGGCCGTTCTGCTTCAACACTATGCCTTTCGGGCTCAAAAACGTCGGCGCCACTTACCAACGCATGATTCAAACATGCTTGGAAAAGCAAATCGGCAAGACGGTTGAAGCATATGTAGATGGCGTAGTCATCAAAACCAAGCATGTCGAGTCATTGGTGGATGACCTGCGCCTCACATTCACCAACCTCCGCACATACGACATACGGCTCAATCCGGAAAAGTGTGTTCTCAGCGTACCCGCCGGAAAACTGCTCGGCTTCATCGTTTCCAATAGAGGAATTGAAGCAAACCTAGCCAAAATCCAAGCCCTGTCACAATTGGCTATACCAACAGACCTCAAGCAGGTCCAAAAACTAAACGGGTGCGTGGCAGCTTAAGCCGTTTTATCTCCAGATTAGGAGAAAAGGCACTGCCACTATACCGCCTGCTCCGACGCACCGACCACTTTGCGTGGACGGATGCTGCAACGGCCGGATTGGAAGAAATAAAAACTTTGTTAGCAAGTAACTCAATCCTGGCCGCGCCAAACGTCGGCGAACCTATGCTGCTCTACATATCCGCAACCCACCAGGTTGTGAGTGCGGTACTCGTTGTCGAACGAGAAGAAGAGGGACATGAACTCCCAATTCAAAAACCAGTATACTATGTATCAATGGTCCTTACACCATGCAAATCCCGATACCCACACTATCAGAAGATAGTGTACGCGATCTTTATGGCATCTCGAAAGCTGCGTCACTACTTTCAAGAGTGCTCGATTACGGTGGCTTCCGAAGTACCACTCAATGACATCATAAACAACCGCGACGTGACCCGGCGGATTGCCAAATGGGCCATTGAGCTCTTGCCATTTGAAATAACATATAAGCCACGGCGAGCTATTAAATCTCAGGTGTTGGCTGACTTCGTCGCAGAATGGACAGAGGCCGAACTCCCTAAAGAGTACGGTACATACTCCAACTGGGTGATGCACTTCGACAGCTCTAAAATGCTAGCCGGACTAGGGGCTGGTGTCGTCCTGACATCCCCCACGGGGGACACGGTCCGTTACGTGCTCCAAATATTATACACAGACTCTAACAATGCAGCCGAAAATGAGGCTGTACTCCATGGTCTTCGCATGGCCGTCTCTATGGGCATACAACGCCTCGAGGTGCACGGGGATTCAAACCTCACAATATCCCAAATAAACAGAGAATTCGATGCCAAAGATCTGAAGATGGCGGCTTATCGTAACGCCGTACTCAAAATATCAGCTCGGTTCGAGGGGCTCGAGTTTCATCATGTGGCTCGAGAAAGTAATCGAGCGGCGGACATCCTTGCTCGCATGGGCGCCAAACGCAACCCCGTCCCACCTAACACCTTTGTGGAAAGGCTCTTCAAGCCATCCGGGGTGTGGCAGGACGAGAACGGCAACACCAGTCCGGATCCGATCATACCCCCAGATTCCGAACACAGTTCTGATATCATCGGAGGCTTAGATACAAAAATAACACCATTGGCCCATGAAATTCTGGCTGTAATTGCCTCATGGACCAAACCTCTACTCTCCTATCTCACCAGGAAGGAGCTCCCGGATGATCCGATTGAGGCCCATCGTATTGTTCGACGTTCTAAAGCCTACAAAGTGAAGGAAATATGCCCTAGAGGCAATAATAAAGTTGTTATTTATATTTCCTTATATCATGATAAATGTTTATTATTCATGCTAGAATTGTATTAACCGGAAACTTAGTACATGTGTGAATACATAGACAAACAGAGTGTCACTAGTATGCCTCTACTTGACTAGCTCGTTGAATCAAAGATGGTTAAGTTTCCTAGCCATAGACATGAGTTGTCATTTGATTAACGGGATCACATCATTAGAGAATGATGTGATTGACTTGACCCATTCCGTTAGCTTAGCATTTGATCGTTTAGTATATTGCTATTGTTTTCTTCATGACTTATACATGTTCCTATGACTATGAGATTATGCAACTCCCGAATACCGGAGGAACACTTTGTGTGCTACCAAACGTCACAACGTAACTAGGTGATTATAAAGGTGCTCTACAGGTGTCTCCGATGGTACTTGTTGAGTTGGCATAGATCGAGATTTGGATTTGTCACTCCGATTGTCGGAGAGGTATCTCTGGGCCCTCTCGGTAATGCACATCACTATTAGCCTTGCAAGCAATGTGACTAATGAGTTAGTTGCGGGATGATGCATTACGGAACGAGTAAAGAGACTTGCCGGTAACGAGATTGAACTAGGTACTGAGATACCGACGATCGAATACCGGGCAAGTAACATACCGACGACAAAGGGAACAACGTATGTTGTTATGCGGTTTGACCGATAAAGATCTTCGTAGAATATGTAGGAGCCAATATGAGCATCCAGGTTCCGCTATTGGTTATTGACTAGAGACATGTCTCGGTCATGTCTTCATAGTTTACATAGTTCTCGAACCTGTAGGGTCCGCATGCTTAACGTTCGGTGACGATCGGTATTATGAGTTTATGTGTTTTGATGTACCGAAGCTAGTTCGGAGTCCCGGATATGATCAGGGACATGACGAGGAGTATCGAAATGGTCGAGACATAAAGATTGATATATTGGACGACTATATTCGGACACCAGATGAGTTCCGGGGGTCACCGGATATTTATCGGAGTGCTAGGGGGTTACCGGAAACCTCGGGGGAACTAATGGGCCAACATGGGCCTTGTCGGAGAGAGAGGAGAGGGCCTAGGGATGGCCACGCCCCCCCCCCTTGGGAGTCCGAATTGGACAAGGAGGGGGGCGGCGCCCCCTCTTTCCCCCCTCTCTCCCTCTCCTTGCTTCCTCCTTCCTCCTTCCTAGTTGGACTAGGAAAGGGGAGTCCTACTCCCACTAGGAGGAGGACTCCCCCCCTCTCCTTGGCGCGCCCCAAGGCCGGCCGGCCTCCCCCCTTGCTCCATTATATACGGGGGGGCACCCTAGAACATACAAGTTGATTGTTCCAAGCCGTGTGCGGTGCCCCCCTCCACCATATTCCACCTCAGTCATATCGTTGCAGTGCTTAGGCGAAGCCCTGCGCCGGTAGCTTCATTATCACCATGATCACACCGTCGTGCTGGCGAAGCTCTCGCTCGACACTCTGCTGGATCGTGAGTTCGTGGGACGTCACCGAGCTGAACGTGTGCAGATCGCGGAGGTGCCGTACGTTCGGTACTAGGATCGGTCGATCGTGAAGACGTACGACTACATCAACCGCGTTGTCATAACGCCTCCGCTTATGGTCTACGAGGGTACATGGACAACACTCTCCCCTCTCGTTGCTATGCATCACCATGATCCTGCGTGTGCGTAGGAATTTTTTTGAAATTACTACGTTCCCCAACAGTGGCATCCGAGCCAGGTTTATGCGTAGATGTTATATGCACGAGTGGAACACAAGTGAGTTGTGGGCGATACTAGTCATACTGCTTACCGACATTACGCGTACGCTTACGCGAGACTGGTTCTACCGACGTGCTTCGCACACAGGTGGCTGGCGGGTGTCAGTTTCTCCAAATTTAGTTGAATCGAGTGTGGCTACGCCCAGTCCTTGTTGAAGGTTAAAACAGCACATACTTGACGAAATATCGTTGTGGTTTTGATGCGTAGGTAAGAACGGTTCTTGCTCAGCCCGTAGCAGCCACATAAAACTTGCAACAACAAAGTAGAGGACGTCTAACTTGTTTTTGCAGGGCATGTTGTGATGTGATATGGTCAAGACATGATGCTAAATTTTATTGTATGAGATGATCATGTTTTGTAACAAAGTTATCGGCAACTGGCAGGAGCCATATGGTTGTCGCTTTATTGTATGAAATGCAATCGCCATGTAATTGCTTTACTTTATCACTAAGCGGTAGCGATAGTCGTAGAAGCAATGGTTGGCGAGACGACAACGATGCTACGATGGAGATCAAGGTGTCGCGCCGGTGACGATGGTGATCATGACGGTGCTTTGGAGATGGAGATCAAAGGCATAAGATGATGATGGCCATATCATATCACTTATATTGATTGCATGTGATGTTTATCCTTTATGCATCTTATTTTGCTTATTTCGACGGTAGCATTATAAGATGATCTCTCACTGAATTTCAAGGTATAAGTGTTCTCCCTGAGTATGCACCGTTGCGAAAGTTCGTCGTGCCGAGACACCACGTGATGATCGGGTGTGATAAGCTCTACGTTCACATACAATGGGTGCAAGCCAGTTTTGCACATGCAGAATACTCGGGTTAAACTTGACGAGCCTAGCATATGCAGATATGGCCTCGGAACACTGAGACCGAAAGGTCGAGCGTGAATCATATAGTAGATATGATCAACATAGTGATGTTCACCATTGAAAACTACTCCATCTCACGTGATGATCGGACATGGTTTAGTTGATTTGGATCACGTGATCACTTAGATGATTAGAGGGATGTCTACTAAGTGGGAGTTCTTAAGTAATTTGATTAATTGAACTTTAATTTATCATGAACTTAGTACCTAATAGTATTTTGCATGTCTATGTTGTTGTAGATAGATGGCCCGTGCTGTTGTTCCATTGAATTTTAATGTGTTCCTAGAGAAAGCTAAGTTGAAAGATGATGGTAGCAACTACACAGACTGGGTCCATAACTTGAGGATTATCCTCATTGCTGCATAGAAGAATTACGTCCTGGAAGCACCGCTAGGTGCCAAACCCGCTGCAGGAGCAACGCCAGCTGTTATGAATGTCTGGCAGAGCAAAGCTGATGACTACTCGATAGTTCAGTGTGCCATGCTTTACGGCTTAGAACCAGGACTTCAACAATGTTTTGAACGTCATGGAGCATATGAGATGTTCCAGGAGTTGAATTTAATATTTCAAGCAAATGCCCGGATTGAGAGATATGAAGTCTCCAATAAGTTCTACAGCTGCAAGATGGAGGAGAATAGTTCTGTCAGTGAGCATATACTCAAAATGTCTGGGTATAACAATCACTTGATTCAACTGGGAGTTAATCTTCCTGATGATAGTGTCATTGACAGAATTCTTCAATCACTGCCACCAAGCTACAAGAGCTTCGTGATGAACTATAATATGCAAGGGATGGATAAGACAATTCCCGAGCTCTTCGCAATGGTAAAGGCTGCGGAGGTAGAAATCAAGAAGGAGCATCAAGTGTTGATGGTCAACAAGACCACCAGTTTCAAGAAAAAGGGTAAAGGGAAGACGGGGAACTTCAAGAAGAACGGCAAGCAAGTTGTTGCTCAAGTGAAGAAACCCAAGTCTGGACCTAAGCCTGAGACTGAGTGCTTCTACTGCAAAGGGACTGGTCACTGGAAGCGGAACTGCCCCAAGTATTTGGCGGATAAGAAGGATGGCAAGGTGAACAAAGGTATATGTGATATACATGTTATTGATGTGTACCTTACTAATGCTCGTAGTAGCACCTGGGTATTTGATACTAGTTTATTATTCATGCTAGAATTGTATTAACCGGAAACTTAGTACATGTGTGAATACATAGACAAACAGAGTGTCACTAGTATGCCTCTACTTGACTAGCTCGTTGAATCAAAGATGGTTAAGTTTCCTAGCCATAGACATGAGTTGTCATTTGATTAACGGGATAACATCATTAGAGAATGATGTGATTGACTTGACCCATTCTGTTAGCTTAGCATTTGATCGTTTAGTATATTGCTATTGTTTTCTTCATGACTTATACATGTTCCTATGACTATGAGATTATGCAACTCCCGAATACCGGAGGAACACTTTGTGTGCTACCAAACGTCACAATGTAACTGGGTGATTATAAAGGTGCTCTACAGGTGTGTCCGATGGTACTTGTTGAGTTGGCATAGATCGAGATTAGGGTTTGTCACTCCGATTGCCGGAGAGGTATCTCTCGGCCCTCTCGGTAATGCACATCACTATAAGCCTTGCAAGCAATGTGACTAATGAGTTAGTTGCGGTATGATGCATTACGGAACGAGTAAAGAGACTTGCCGGTAACGAGATTGAACTAGGTATTGAGATACCGACGATCGAATCTCGGGCAAGTAACATACCGATGACAAAGGGAACAACGTATGTTGTTATGCGGTTTGACCGATAAAGATCTTCGTAGAATATGTAGGAGCCAATATGAGCATCCAGGTTCCGCTATTGGTTATTGACTGGAGACATGTCTCGGTCATGTCTACATAGTTCTCGAACCCGTAGGGTCCGCATGCTTAACGTTCGCTGACGATCGGTATTATGAGTTTATGTGTTTTGATGTAACGAAGATAGTTCGGAGTCCCAGATGTGATCACGGACATGACGAGGGTTCTCGAAATGGTCGAGACATAAAGATTGATATATTGGACGACTATATTCGGACACCGGATGAGTTCCGGGGGTCACCAGATATTTATTGGGGTGCCGGGGGTTATCGGAAACCCCGGGGGAACTAATGGGCCAACATGGGCCTTGTGGGAGAGAGAGGAGAGGGCCTCGGGCTGGCCGCCCTCCCCCCTTGGGAGTCCGAATTGGACAAGGAGGGGGCGATGCCCCCTCTTTCCTCCTTCTCTCCCTCTCCTTCCTTCCCCCTTCCTCCTTCCTAGTTGGACCAGGAAAGGGGAGTCCTACTCCCACTAGGAGGAGGACTCCCCCCTCTCCTTGGCGCGCCCCAAGGCCGGCCGGCCTCCCCCCTTGCTCCTTTATATACGGGGGGGCACCCTAGAACATACAAGTTGATTGTTCCAAGCCGTGTGCGGTGCCCCCCTCCACCATATTCCACCTCGGTCATATCGTTGCAGTGCTTAGGCGAAGCCCTGCGCCGGTAGCTTCATTATCACCATGATCACACCGTCGTGCTGGCGAAGCTCTCGCTCGACACTCTGCTGGATCATGAGTTCGTGGGACGTCACCGAGCTGAACGTGTGCAGATCGCGGAGGTGCCGTACGTTCGGTACTAGGATCGGTCGATCGTGAAGACGTACGACTACATCAACCCCGTTGTCATAATGCTTCCGCTTACGGTCTATGAGGGTACGTGGACAACACTATCCCCTCTCGTTGCTATGCATCACCATATTTTTTTGAAATTACTACGTTCCCCAACACAAAGTTCATGAGGGAGAACTATACAAGAAAAGTACTACCGGAGTCCTTCAAAGATGCATCTCCGAGGATGAAGGACGACAGCTCTTGGCCGAAATACACGCCGGTCTCGGTGGCCATCACGCCGCGGCTCGGGCCCTTGTAAGCAAGGCCTTCTGTACAGGTTTCTTTTGGCCCACGGCCCGAGCAGACGCACAAGACCTCGTACAACATTGTGTTGGATGCCAGCTTTTTGCCAATCAAAGCCATATGCCACCTACTGCCCTACGAACCATCCCCATTACTTGGCCTTTTGCGGTCTGGGGGCTGGACATGGTCGGACCCCTTAAAGGGGGGGCATAAGAAAAAATACATGCTGGACATGGTAGATAATTCACTAAGTGGATAGAAGCTAAACCAGTTAAAACGGCTGAAGCCGGACGAGTGATAGATTTCATATCCGGTGTCGTACACCATTATGGTGTCCCACACAGTGTCATCACCGATAACGGCTCTAATTTTACAGCCGACGAGGTAAAATCTTGGTGTGCTAATCTGGGCATTAAACTCGATTACGCCTCCGTGTATCACCCACAAACAAACGGTCAAGTCGAACGGGCTAATGGACTGATAATGAGCGGCATTAAACCCAGACTAGTGTGATCCTTAAACGAGTCAGATAAGCACTGGGTGGAGGAGCTTGACTCCATACTTTGGGGGCTGCGAACAACACCCAATCGCACGACCGGATACACACCGTTCTTCATGGTGTACGGCGCAGAGGCCGTCTTGCCCTGCAATATCATTCATGACTCACCTCGAGTGTGCATGTACGAAGAGAGAGAGGCCGAGCTCGATCGACAAGATGATTTAGGTGGCCTGGAGGAGGAGCGCGATGTCGCAAAAGCTCGTTCGGCATTCTATCAACAACAAGCTCGAAGATACCAAAGCAGAGAAGTGCGGGCCAAGACTTATAATGTTGGTGAACTCGTTCTACGCTTACCAGAGAAGAAAAAGGACAAGCTCAAGCCCAAATGGGAGGGCCCCTTCATTATAGATGAAGTTCTCACTAGAGGAGCCTACTGCCTTCGTGATGCATCGGATAATCGCTTAGAGCCGAATCCATGGAATGCCGCCAGACTTCGAAGATTCTACGCCTAAATCCGGACTCATTGTTTGTTTTCTTTTTATCTTTCCTCCTCTTTTTTCTCTTTCAATTTTTTATGCTTTTTAGCCCTTGTTCGGATAAACCGCACACTTCAGGGGTACACATCCTTAAATGTACACCCCCACAATACCTGGGGGCTTCTTTTTCAGAAGGTTCTTATTATTATTTTTCGAGCATCAAGCTCACCATATATATGTGCGGCCTTTCGATATATGCCTTTTGCTCGCCATTATATGCACCTTTATGACTTAAGTTTTTGCCAAGCTGGGTTGCTTGGCTCCTGTGCTTATGCCCCACGTTCCCGCTTGTTCGGCTAGGGCATAAAGGGAGCACCTCTGCGATTGTTACAGCCGGGTTATCTGGACGTGTACCTCAGACGGGTGAAGCCGAAAGCTAGCGTTCTTAAGGGAATAATTGGTCGGCGAACAAAAGATGAACTACCCTCGTTGCAATATAAGCCCCCAGCTATAACGTGTACTGCGATTTTTCGAATCACAGTTTAGGCATGCATAACAAACGCATGCTGGCCCAGGGAAAGGAACCCTTAACGGAACTATTCTCTCTGGAAGATGTCTTACAATTAAATGTAATATAACATAACTCCCCGAATACAACTTGTCTGCTCAAGCAACTATGACCGGACTGCCTGGTTTCCGAACATACTTCGGTGTTTACCACCGGTACAGTATTCGGAAACACTACAAAACTTTGGATTTCGGAGGTTAAAGCGGAAGGTCTGCCATGACAATCGTTTTATAATTCGGCTGGAGATACGTTTGTCGACAAAAGTACATTACTACTTGGACTCGAAAACTTCCTCTTCCTCTAGACCATCTAATAAGTTGTCTAGCTTACAATCCTGCTGCGAAAACTTGGCGGCTATCTTTACTTGGTCATATACCAAGCCAACGGGAATTTCCTGTCCATCTTGTCCCCGAGGCCCGACCCAGGCCATATGATTCGGATCAAGTCCGGTGTACCGTGTTTTCACCATGGCCCAGGCCTCTCGCGCACCTTCTCAGTAGGCTGATATCTTCCATAGTCCAAAGCAGCGACGGGCTCCCTTGAATAAATTTACGAGCTCCTCCATACTTCCTCGAGGAGAATCGGCTGGCCATAGAGCCTTAGCAAGGTTCCTCATAGCCTTCCGGGCTCGCTCATGCACTTTGGACAGCTCTTGTAGCAGATCGCCTTGAAATTCGGACACCTCTCCTTCGGGCCGCCCAGTCAGCACACCTACAAAAATAAACTTGTTAAAATTCGTCTTAGCAAACTGTACGAAAGTAAGTTAAAAGGCATACTGAATATGCCACCTCTTAGCCTTCTGTTCTCCTTCAAGGCGTCCGCCAGTTGGGCTCGCACATCTTTCAGCTCTTCGCCTAGCTGGGTGTTGGTATCCTGTAGCTCATTCTTCTCATCCCTGGTCTGTGTCAGTACACGTTGACCAGCGGCCTCTTGCCTTTCAGCATGTTGTTTATCCGCCTGTGTGGCCTTCAGTTTCTCTTCCAGCTGATCCGACGATCCTGCCATCTCATACGTCTCCAACGTATCTATAATTTATGAAGTATTCATGCTATTATATTATCCATCTAGGATGTTTTATATGCTATTTTATATGATTTTTGGGACTAACCTATTAACCTAGAGCCCAGTGTCAGTTTCTGTTTTTTCCTTGTTTTTGAGTTTTACAGAAAAGGAATACCAAACGGACTCCAATTGACGTGCCAATTTTTGATGATTTTTTCTCGACCAAAAGAAGCCCCCGGAGTAAAAGAGTTGGGCCAGGAGAGTCCCGGGCTGCCCACGAGGGTGGGGGCGCGCCCACCCCGCCCCCCCGGGCATGGGCCCCTGCCTCGTGGACGGCTCGGAGACCCCCCTGGCGTGAAACCTACGCCAAAAATTCCTATAAATACAGAAACCTCCAGAAAATAACCTAGATCGGGAGTTCCGCCGCCGCAAGCCTCTGTAGCCACCAAAAACCAATCGGGACCCTGTTCCGGCACCCTGCCGGAGGGGGAATCCCTCACCGGTGGCCATCTTCATCATCCCGGCGATCTCCATGGCGAGGAGGGAGTAGTTCACCCTCGGGGCTGAGGGTATGTACCAGTAGCTATGTGTTTGATCTCTCTCTCTCTCTCGTGTTCTTGAGGTGGTACGATCTTGATGTATCGCGAGCGTTGCTATTATAGTTGGATCTTATGGTGTTTCTCCCCCTCTACTCTCTTGTAATGGATTGAGTTTTCCCTTTGAAGTGATCTTATCGGATTGAGTCTTTAAGGATTTGAGAACACTTTATGTATGTCTTGCATGTGCTTATCTGTGGTGACAATGGGATATCACGTGATCTACTTGATGTATGTTTTGGTGATCAACTTGCGGGTTCCGTGACCTCGTGAACTTATGCATAGGGGTTGGCACACGTTTTCGTCTTGACTCTCCGATAGAAACTTTGGGGCACTCTTTGAAGTACTTTGTGTTGGATTGACTAGATGAATATGAGATTGTGTGATGTATATCGTATAATCATACCCACGGATACTTGAGGTGACATTGGAGTATCTAGGTGACATTAGAGTTTTGGTTGATATGTGTCTTAAGGTGTTATTCTAGTACGAACTCTTGAATAGATCGATCCGAAAGAATAACTTTGAGGTGGTTTCGTACCCTACCATAATCTCTTCATTTGTTCTCCGCTATTAGTGACTTTGGAGTGACTCTTTGTTGCATGTTGAGGGATAGTTATATGATCCAATTATGTTATTATTGTTGAGAGAACTTGCACAACTGAAAGTATGAACCCAAGGCCTTGTTTCCTAGCATTGCAATACCATTTGTGCTCACTTTTATCATTAGTACCTTGCTGTTTTTATATTTTCAGATTACAAAAACCTATATCTACCATCCATATTGCACTTGTATCACCATCTCTTTGCCGAACTAGTGCACCTATACAATTTACCACTGTATTGGGTGTGTTGGGGACACAAGAGACTCTTTGTTATTTGGTTGCAGGGTTGCTTGAAAGAGACCATCTTCATCCTACGCCTCCCACGGATTGATAAACCTTAGGTCATCCACATGAGGGAAATTTGCTACTGTCCTACAAACCTCTGCACTTGGAGGCCCAACAACGTCTACAAGAAGAAGGTTGTGTAGTACACATCAAGCTCTTTTCTGGCGCCGTTGCCGGGGAGGTGAGTGCTTGAAGGTATATCTTTAGATCTTGCAATCGAATCTTTTAGTTTCTTGTTTTATCACTAGTTTCGTCTATAAAAGAAAATTACAAAAAAAATGGAATTGAGAGTGCCTCATATGCTTCATCTTTTTAATGTCTTCCGTGAAAATAAGGATTCCGATAATTGTGCTCAATTGCTAGAGGAAGAATGCATTAAAATGTTTGGCACTAAATCTTTGAATGATGAGCATGATTGCAATGTTGTTAGTATGAATTCTTTGAATACCCATGGCTAATGATATGCAAAGCCACAACCTTGGGGATGCTATGTTTGATGAAGATCATATGTTTAGTCTCCCAAGTTTTGATGAGCAAATTTATTATGATGAGAACATAGTTGCTACTTATGATGATTATTGTGATGATACTAATGCTATAAAAAGTAGTGATGATTATATTTATAAAACTTGTCATGATTATGATTACCCCATTTCTGAACATTACTCTTTTAATGTGGAAACAATTTATAGTAGTCGAGTCTCTTATGACACTCCCACTATTCCTAATGAGAATAAATTTGCTTATGTGGAGAGTAGTAAATTTTCTATGCTTGTAGATCATGGAAAGAATGCTTTAGGTGTTGGTTATATTGTTGAATTCATTCATGATGCTACTGAAAATTATTATGAGGGAGGAATATATGCTTGTAAGAAATGCAATGATATCAAGTTTCCTCTCTATGTGCTTAAAGTTTTAAAGTTATGCTTGTTTTGCCTTCCTATGCTAGTTGATTATTGTTCCCATAAGTTGTTCGCTAAAAAAATCCCTATGCATAGGAACTGGGTTAGACTTAAATGTGCTAGTCATATTCTTCATGGTGCTCTCTTTATGTTTCAATTCTTATCTTTTATACGAGCATTATTGTCATCATCATGCCTAGCTAGAAAGGCATTAAAGAAAAGCGCTTGTTGGGAGACAACCCAACATTTACCCCTACTATTTTTGTGTGTTCACATGATTAAGATACTGTAGTAATCATGTTTTTTAGCTTTTGTTTCAATAAAGTTCCAAGTAGAACCTTTGGGAAGACTTGGGTGGAAGTTAATGTGATCTTGCTGTAAAAAACAGAAACTTTGCGCTCACGAGTTTAGCTGTCATTTTTTACAGAAGAGTGATTTTAAGTTGATTCTTTTTGCAGAAGATTAAAAGAAAAATTCCTCAGGTCCACCAATTTATTTCAGAATTTTTGGAGTTACATAAGTATACGTTTGATACAGATTACTACAGAATGTTCTGTTTTTGACAGATTCTGTTTTCTATGTGTTGTTTGCTTATTTTGATGAATCTATGAGTAGTATCGGATGGTATGAACCATAGATAATTTGGAATGCAGTAGATATTACACCAATATGAATTTAGAATGAGTTCACAATAGTACCTAAGTGGTGATTTATTTTCTTATACTAACGGAGCTTACGAGTTTTCTGTTGAGTTTTGTGTTGTGAAGTTTTCATGTTTTGGGTAAAGATTCGATGGAGTATGGAATAAGGAGTGGAAAGAGCCTAATATTGGAGATTACCAAGGCATCCCAAGGTAATATTCAAGGATAACCAAGAGCCTAAGCTTGGGGATGCCCCGGATGGCATCCCCTCTTTCGTCTTCGTTCATCGGTAACTTTACTTGGAGCTATATTTTTATTCACCACATGATATGTGTTTTGCTTGGAGCGACATTTTCTTTTGTTAGTGTTTTCTTGCTGTTATTTATAATAATGTTTTGCATCTCTTTTTTCAATAAAAATGTCAAGGATAGCCTTTACCATGCTTATTTTGCAAGTATACATGTTGCTGTTTCAAAACAGAAAGCTTACCGCTACTGCAAAAATTCCCTAGAAAAGTCAGAATATGATAAAATGTTGAAACTTTTTTCATATTGAGCTCTGATAAATTTTCTACAGTGTGGTAGAATTCATAATGTTTGGAGTTAGGGAAGTATGATGAATCTTGCATTCTTTACAGACTGTACTGTTTTGGCAGATTGCTGTTATGTTTGCATTGTTTGCATATGTTTGGTTGTTTAACGATTCTATTTGAGGATAGGAGTATTAAATATGCAGAGGCATTTAGTATGCAATGTTGAATAATAATTTTAGTGATTTGTTACAGTAGAAAATGATAAGGTTTTTGCATTGGTTTATACTAACTTATCTCACGAGTTCTTGTTGAGTTTGGTGTGGATGAAGCTTTCGAGATTTAGGAAACCGTGATATGAGAGGAATTAAGGAGACACAAAAGCTCAAGCTTGGGGATGCCCAAGGCACCCCAAGATAATATTTCAAGAAGTCTCAAGCATCTAAGCTTGGGGATGCCCCGGTAGGCATCCCACCTTTCTTCTTCAACAATTATCGGTTAGTATCGGTTGAGCCTAAGTTTTTGCTTCTTCACATGATGAGTGCTATCCTTGAAATGTCGTTTTTTTGTTTGCTTGCTGTTTGAATAATATCCCAAGATCTGAAATTCTTAAATGAGAGAGAGTCTTCACATAGCTACATAATTATTTAACTACTCATTGATCTTCACTTATATCTTTTTGGAGTAGTTTGTCATTTACTCGTGTGCTTCACTTATATCCTATGAGTAAATGGTTGAATGATTTGAATGTCATAAATATGAAATTATATATGTTTCATATGCCTTTCCCATGGGGAGTAATGCCTTCACATATAAGAAGTAGAGGTGGTAAATTTTTTGAAAGTTAGCAAACATTGTATTGGTCACTTGAACAATTCATGAAAGAATATTGAAGGAAGAGAGATTTCACATATAAATATACTATCTTGGACATCTTCTATGATTGTGAGCCCCATTAATTATTTTCAAACCTGAGAAAATTAGTTGAAGTTGGACAAGGAAGACAACATAATGAGTTATGCTTGGGTATATTTGTATAGAAATTATATTGTTATGGATCCTCTAACATGTGGTGCTTGCTATTTAGAATCCTTTGCTAGCCAAAATTTCTGTACTAAGCGGGAATACTGCTTGTGCATCCAAATTCCTTGAACCAAGTTTCTTCCATGAGTGTCCACCATATCTACCTATATGCGGTATTTACCTGCCGTTCCAAGTAAATTTGCATGTGCCAAACTCTAAACCTTCAAGTAATAATCTGTTTTGTATGCCTGAATCGCTCATGTAGCGACTAGGGGCTGTTAGTATCTTCCATGCTAGGTGGGTTATTCTCACGATGAGTGGCTTCCGCTCATCATTCATGAGAAAATGGTTGGTAACTGGGATGCCCAGTCCTATGATCAAAAGATCAAAAACAAATTCGCAAATAATTTAAACAAAACTCCCCCAGGATTGTTGATAGTTGGACGGCACCCGTTGTTTCAGACAAGCCGTGGAGTGTGATTGTTGGTGGAGGGGGAGTAGAATCTTTACCTTTCTGTTCGGGAACCGCCTATAATGTATCTAGTATGGAAGATATTGGGAACTCTTGGTCATTATGTTGACAATGAAAGCATACCTCTCAAAATTATTTTCATCTCTGTTTTAGCTTCGAGCTCTGGCACCTCTGCAAATCCCTGCTTCCCTCTGCGAAGGGCCTATCTTTTACTTTTATGCAAGAGTCAGTAGTATTCCTTCTCATTCCAACCTACTTTTTAGTTGGCAAGCATCATGTGGTGGAGAAATATCTAAGCATATATGGCCATTCAAATATATTTGATCATGAATTATTATTGTTGACATTACCCTTGAGGTAAAAGGTTGGGAGGCGAAACATTAAGCCCCTATCTGTCTCTGTGTTCGATGAATGCTATTTGTTCTAAAAATATGCTTTGAGTGGTAGCAATCATGGAAGACTATATGATAGTTGAGTATGTGGGATTTGCTAAATCAAAGCTTTTACATAGACCCTTCCTGAAAATAAGATGAATTGCAATTGTTTGATGACTGAGAACATAGTTTGTTAGTTTTCAAGAAAGTTTATGGTCTATGCTTTAACATGTGAATAGGTTGTTACTTGATCATGAAAAGTTCTATGAGTTGAGCTACTGTTATGACATATAATGATGCTAGAAAAGGTGATTGAAATTATCATTGATCAAACTTGTGCACCTGCTAGCATTCACACTTCATAAATTATTTCTTTTATCATTTACCTACTCGGGGACGAGCAGGAATTAAGCTTGGGGATGCTGATACGTCTCCAACGTATCTATAATTTATGAAGTATTCATGCTATTATATTATCCATCTAGGATGTTTTATATGCATTTATATGCTATTTTATATGATTTTTGGGACTAACCTATTAACCTAGAGCCCAGTGTCAGTTTATGTTTTTTCCTTGTTTTTGAGTTTTACAGAAAAGGAATACCAAACAGAGTCCAATTGACGTGCCAATTTTTGATGATTTTTTCTCGACCAAAAGAAGCCCCCAGAGTAAAAGAGTTGGGCCAGGAGAGTCCCGGGCTGCCCACGGGGGTGGGGGTGCGCCCACCCCCCTGGGCATGGGCCCCTGCCTCGTGGACGGCTCGGAGACCCCCCTGGCGTGAAACCTACGCCAAAAATTCCTATAAATATAGAAACCTCCAGAAAATAACCTAGATCGGGAGTTCCGCCGCTGCAAGCCTCTGTAGCCACCAAAAACCAATCGGGACCCTGTTCCGGCACCCTGCCGGAGGGGGAATCCCTCACCGGTGGCCATCTTCATCATCCCGGCGATCTCCATGGCAAGGAGGGAGTAGTTCACCCTCGGGGCTGAGGGTATGTACCAGTAGCTATGTGTTTGATCTCTCTCTCTCTCGTGTTCTTGAGGTGGTACGATCTTGATGTATCGCGAGCATTGCTATTATAGTTGGATCTTATGGTGTTTCTCCCCCTCTACTCTCTTGTAATGGATTGAGTTTTCCCTTTGAAGTGATCTTATCGGATTGAGTCTTTAAGGATTTGAGAACACTTTATGTATGTCTTGCATGTGCTTATCTGTGGTGACAATGGGATATCACGTGATCTACTTGATGTATGTTTTGGTGATCAACTTGCGGGTTCCGTGACCTCGTGAACTTATGCATAGGGGTTGGCACACGTTTTTGTCTTGACTCTCCGGTAGAAACTTTGGGGCACCCTTTGAAGTACTTTGTATTGGATTGAATAGATGAATCTGAGATTGTGTGATGCATATCGTATAATCATACCCACGGATACTTGAGGTGACATTGGAGTATCTAGGTGACATTAGGGTTTTGGTTGATATGTATCTTAAGGTGTTATTCTAGTACGAACTCTTGAATAGATCGATCCGAAAGAATAACTTTGAGGTGGTTTCGTACCCTACGATAATCTCTTCGTTTGTTCTCCGCTATTAGTGACTTTGGAGTGACTCTTTGTTGCATGTTGAGGGATAGTTATATGATCCAATTATGTTATTATTGTTGAGAGAACTTGCACTAGTGAAAGTATGAACCCTAGGCCTTGTTTCCTAGCATTGCAATACCGTTTGTGCTCACTTTTATCATTAGTTACCTTGCTGTTTTTATGTTTTCAGATTACAAAAAACTATATCTACCATCCATATTGCACTTGTATCACCATCTCTTTGCCGAACTAGTGCACCTATACAATTTACCATTGTATTGGGTGTGTTGGGGACACAAGAGACTCTTTGTTATTTGGTTGCAGGGTTGCTTGAGAGAGACCATCTTCATCCTACGCCTCCCATGGATTGATAAACCTTAGGTCATCCACTTGAGGGAAATTTGCTACTTTCCTACAAACCTCTGCACTTGGAGGCCCAACAACGTCTACAAGAAGAAGGTTGTGTAGTAGACATCACCATCTTAAATACAACAATGTTTATTTGAATAAACATTACTGGCACATGATTATATTTTTCGGACAGAAGAGGACATTACCAGTCGGTGCCTCCTTGGACTTCTCCAGTTCGGTGGTAACAGCAGTTAGCTGGGTCCGACACTTTTCCAACTCCTGAGACAACACGTTGTTCTTCTCCGTGAGTACCTGATTATACAATGATCCTTAAATCAGTTGCTTCAACTGTTTCAAGTCTCGGGGGCTACTGGCATATGATTATTAAATCTGCACAATAGTCCTTACCCGCATATCCTTGGAAAGCTGGTAAGTGGCTCCGGCAAGCCCATCCCGAGCAGCTCGGATGTATGCATTCGACGAGCTGAAGGCATTGAATGCCTCTTCAGTAAAGTTGGGGTCGCGCATAGCCGCTCTCCGGCGCCGATGGTTCATTGCACTCTCCACTTCGGAGTTGGTGACAGATACATTATCCGAGTCTCCGGAGAGAGGGCAATCCGGCATTGCACCCTTGTCAACCCTAGCCCTGGAGGCGGGGTCCGGGGTCGGATACTCGGATTGGTGGATGCATGTCCAGCTAGGTCTCCGGACACAGTCCGGCGAATGCTTTTCCTGAAATATGGCACAGCAGGAAACGTCACAAGTCGATATAACTACCATGGGGCGTATTAAAAACCATACCTCTTTGATGAAGGCTCGGCAGTATTGCCATCCGCCTTTCTCTTTGAAGACCCGCCCGGCGCAGGTACCGCCCTCTTAAGGGATGCCTTTGATATGGCGTGGCGAGACGAGCGCCGCCCCTTTGGAGCACGAGACAGTGCGGTGGGTGAGGCGCAGTGGGGAAACTCTTTGGGAGGAGACGTCTCCTGAGTACTTACGTGGGAAGAGGGGAGAGTGCCAGGATAATCGGCTATGATGGCTACTTCTGTGCCGTTGTAGCTCGCCTGATAAAAGACCCCCTCCTTAAACTCTATAAATATGTCCGGATCTTCTTCGAATCCAGGATCCAGGTCTCGCAGGTGGTGGTCCGGCTGCGGAGCGGGGCTGTAGATCCCCGCCACAACCTTTCTCCATTCCTGTTAAGAATAGTCGGATTAAGTTCGACAAAGCTCGACTCAGGGAAAGGATGGAGTAAGGCTTATGATCGAAAACTCACCCATTCAGTAGTGTTGTACATGGAAAGACCTTCTCGGCATTTAAGGCGAGTAAAGTCTTCCTTCTCCCCTTCAAAAAGATCGGCCAACAGGGCGCCCAAAGCGGCAAAGTTGTCCGAACCCTGGCGCCCGCATCATGAAGCGTCATCTTCCCCGTTGTAATGCCACATGGGGAGTCCTCGGGATTGGAGTGGCTGGACGCCTCGCGTTATTGAAATCGCCATCACTTCAACTATGGACAGTCCGGATCGGGTGAGTATTTTTATCTTGCTCATCAGTTTTTTGACCTCCGCACTGTCCTCCTCCTCGAGGCTCCGGGGACGCCAGCTGTGGCGCTTCTTTAACGGGGCATTGGAGAATCCGGGAAGTCCCGTCTGATTGGGTCTGGGAGAACAACATCTTCAATATAAAACCACTCCGATGGCCACTCTTCGGATGCCTTCTTCGGGGTGCCGGACAGGTATCCTGTCCCCGCTATACGCCATACTTCGGCGCCGCCCACCTCGAATATAGATCCCTTTTGGGAGCGGGGGACGAGGCAGAAAAGTTTCCTCCATAACTCGAAATGGGCCTCACAGCCTAGGAACAGCTCGCAAAGAGCGACGAAGCCCGCGATATGCAGGATGGAGCCCGGCATAAGATTGTGCAGTTGGAGGCCGTAATACTCCAGGAGACCTCGGAGGAACGGGGGGATTGGAAGTCCAACGCCTCTTAATAAGAAGGAAACGAAGCACACTCGCTCCCCCTCAGCAGGATTGGGGAAATTTTCTGCCAGGGCTTCGCCGTTGAGGGAGGTTAATCCCGCCCCAGGACTAGATCCGCGGGAGGGAGATATCCCTGCGTCTGAAGCTTGGTCAGCTGGGCGTGGGATACCGAGCAGCTCTCCCAATCGCCTTTTTCAGGGCCGTGAGGGCGGGAGGAAGAACTGGGAGCGCTAGCCATGTTTGCGTGGTTTCTTGTGGCAAGCGCTAAGGATTTTCTGCCTGGTGTGGAATGGCATCTGAGATTCAATCTCTTTAAATAGACACGTTCCCTACATGGCCTGGGTGTTTTGTGTAAAAATACTTGGACCCTTCATATTCGTCTGACACATGGAAGCCGAGGCGACGATGGCACAGAAGCCGAAGGGTATAACATTTAATGAAAGGTCGAGCTCTTCGAAGATGTAAAGGCTTAATACAATCCTTTGGTTCAGATGGTTTAAAGTGTCCAGAGGAGGAACCCGCCTTGCAATGCGGAATACAATCTGCTCGCCAGACACATCGTCATTGAAGTCTGGTTCGGGGGCTACTGAGGGAGTCCTTGATTATGGAGTCCTCGGGCGTCCGGGCTATGTGGCGTGGGCCGGACTAATGGGCCGTGAAGATACAAGATAGAATACTTTCCCCCGTGTCCAGATGGGACTCCCCTTTGCGTGGATGGCAAGCTTGGCGTTCGGATATGAAGATTCCTTTCTCTGTAAACCGACTCTGAACAACCCTAGGCCCCTCCGGTGTCTATATATAGGGGCGAGCATAATCATACAGGCTAGACATCTAGGGTTTAGCCATTATGATCTCGAGGTAGATCAACTCTTGTAACCCCTATATTCATCAAAGTCAATCAAGCAGGAAGTAGGGTATTACCTCCATCGAGAGGGCCCGAACTTGGGTAAACATCATGTCCCTGTCTCCTGTTACCTTCGATCCTTAGACGCACAGTTCGAGACCCCCTACCCGAGATCTGCCAGTTTTGACACCGACACCGGCTGCCTTCGGGAGACCAAATACAAAAACGAAACATGCCTGGAGATGGGCTACGCCCGCTTTGTGGAGTGGTGGAAGACCTGAACCACATTTTATTTTATTGTGTTTCCACCCAGTTCATGTGGAGCTGTTTTCGGAAAGTCTGGGGCAATGATTGATACCCAACCTCCTTCCCGGATTGGCACCAGCTGATGAATAATTGCACTGCTCAGGTTGTTGTTGCCCTTATCGATGTTACTCTTCTTCAGTAGTTTCTGCTATCTTTGATGACTGTTGTTTTATGTCGCTTGACTTTACTCATGTCATCTATGATCATTATAATAGAGAAAGAAATCAAGTAGCTCATGAACTCGTGACGATAGCTAGATTTTCTCCTCCAAATATCTGGATGTACACCGCCATGAATGTGGTTATTCGTCTTATTGTAAGCGATGCTACGATCCTTGTGAATGAATAAAGGAGGAGACAATTGTCAAAAAAGTTACTAGCACAAGCTGCATAAAAAACACAAGGACCACGGTCCCCGTACATATACGTTGCGTTACGGTGCTCGACCTAGCTGCTAGGAGTACTTGGAACAAATTATACTCGAAGTTATATGACGGGTCAGCCTGCAAGAAGCAATGATCATATGTGGAATATGCCGAATAGGGATGTGGTTAAAATCAATGTTGATGGTGCTCTGTGAGTTGAAACACTCTCAGGTGCAACAGGCGTTATTGCCCGTGTTGGAAGAGGGAACTTCATTACTGCGGCAACATGTTTCGTTCCTCAGGTGCCCATTGTTGACTCAACGGAGATGACAAAGATCCAGAATGGATTATATCTAGCGGGTTGGATCGGATGTAACAAAGTGATCATTGATTGTAGCTTTGTGGTGGAAGCAGTGCAACAACCAGCATGTGGGCTCAAATGTTGCAGTGGTACTTGAGTGCAAACATTTAGGGCTGGACTTTGTGAATGTCTCGTATGCACATCGCCACCGTGAAGCAAATGTAGTGGCTCACAACTTAGCGAAGAACTCATTTAGTGAAAATCTTCTATGTTTTGGGAATCTATAATCCCCGATTTTATTTCTCACTATACTTGTAAACGATATGTCTATTATCTCTCTGAGGAATAAAATCTGTTGCTTAAAAAAAGGAGTACTTGGTACGTATACGTTGGGGTCCCTTGGATCGGACGGACGACGCAAGTCCTGCGCCGTGTCGTGCGAGACTTGAAGCGTGAGCGTGTGAGCTCACGCATGGACCAGCCTAGCCGCTACCCGCAGCACTGCTCGTTGATTGATTCGACGACGCAAGTCAAATGTCAATCGAGAGCAGTGCAGTGCAGCACTGCACCAGCAGATGCATTTGGTAGGTCCGTATAAAGTAGGAGTAGAGCGAGCACACCGCCATGGGAATGGAATATACGACAGTTGTATGCGCATTGCATGGAATGAGTAAGTCATGCGCATTGCATGGTATATATAGACAGTTGTATGCTTTTCATATTTGTTCATACTTATGTTGTAGCTAGTGTAGGCGTTGGATTTAGGTTCGTTTCCTTCCATGCTTGTTCTGGCTGAAGTAATCATGGTCCATTAGACCAGTATTAAGTTATGAAATCATTTGGAATCATCCAACGGACTGCAACACGACGTTGACTGCTTCGTTCGCTCGACGCGTGTCCTGGTGGGGCCCATGATAGTTCCATCCTCACCTTATCCCCATCATCAAGAATAGCTCAACCATTCTTCACCTTGACTGCACACAGCCTCTCCACATCCTGCGAGGCCACCACCACATCCACTCCTTCAGGCGCATCATCCTCTCCCTCGCCGCTAAGCTCCGTCATCACACACACTTCCCCTGGACGCAGCATGTGAGCCAAGGCGCAGCTCCCCGTGCATCTCTCATCGAGATCCACATCAAGTCATCCACCGCGCCATTGCTGCGAGAGGGGCCCATCTTCTGCAACACGTGAGCGGCGCGCTACTCTGACATGCTTCTGCAACAATGGATGGGGTGCTACTCCAAAATCTTTGTGCTCTATTGTGGTGAGTGGCGACGTGCTCGGCGCAAAAGGGATTTTGTTGCGGTCGCAACACAGGCCAAGTTGCGATTGCAATAGCTGCAACACAAGCGGTATTGCGATGGCGCCAACGGCCAGCGGTAGCTGATTTTGGGGATTTCATTGCGGTTGCACCATATTTCAAAAGGAAGAAGACAATTCGGATATATTACAACGGGGAGGGAAAAACGGCTCGGAGAGATTGCAACACGACTCTTGTTGTAGAGAGCCGAGCGCAACACTAGACTTGTTACAAAGGCTGATGCTGCACGCGGGATAGATCGGTCGGCTAACCAGGCTCCGTCCAACGGCCGGCGAGGCGGCCGATCATTTTACATTAGCGTACGAGGGACGCGTAGCGGTGCCCATTAAGTTAGCAGCACAAACTGCATGAAAAAAAACGCAAGGACCACGGTCCCCGTACATATACGTTGCGTTACGTGCCCAGCCTAGCTGCTAGGAGCACTTGTACGTACACGCTGCGGTCCATTGGATCGGACGGACGACGCAAGCCCTGCGCCGTGTCGTGCGAGACTTGAAGCGTGAGCGTGTGAGCTCACGCATGGACCAGCCTAGCCTAGCCGCTACTCGCAGCACTGCTCATTGATTGATTTCGACGACACAAGTCAAATGCCGATCGAGAGCAGTGCAGTGCAGCACTGCACCAGCAGGGATACATCTGGTAGGTCCGTATAAGCAGGAGTAGAGTGAGTACGTACACCGCCATGGGAATGGAATATATGATGCGCTCGTACCCGTACCGCCGTATGTACGTACCAGGCTTGAACTTTGATGAAGTGCGGCCACTCCATATTAACTTCAGGGATATGTAACAAAGAAGGTACGCAGTGCGGCTCAGGCTTGAGAGAGCTTCAGCTAGATCTTGTTTCTCTCCGCGTTTTTGACGAACTCTCTAAACTGTACGGCATGAGGTGAGATGAGACGGTCGGTCGATCTCGGCGTGCAGTTCAACTTCAATCACCGCGTGCTCTCCCTCTCCTGGGGTTTGGCGCGTGCATGAGCTAGCTGCTAGTCCCCAGCCCCAGTCCCAGGGCAGGCCACCGCTGCGGCTGCACGAGCTGGCGCACAGGTCGCCGTGGTCGAGGTCCCGGCGGATCGAGTTGCGGCGATCGCGCCGAAAAGGCGAGCACACGTCCTGCGCCCGAGCGCGGACCCGGGCGCGTGCCGGCGCCTTCCGGGCCGGCTACGACCTCAGCCAGACGCTCTGGCATGGCAGCTAGCCACAGTAATCACGTCGATCAGTTCACACATGGACGGCAGGAGGAGCAGGAGCTGCGCGTGGTCCAGTGGCGCTCGCGTCGAGCTGTTTGACTCGGCCCTAAGCCGAAGATCCTACGCGCGGTTTCCATCTTCCTCCTCCTCCGGAGAGCACAGTCTTCTTTTTCTTGTGAGTTGGGGAGTACAGTTTGTTGGTTTCTCTCCCGGGCAGGCATGGCATGTAGATGCGGGAGTACCATGGGGCTGGCGAATTTACGAGCCGTGTGCCAGCTCGTGTCGTGTCGGGCCCCTGCCCGAGGACCGGCACCACGCACCGGCAGGGGGTGTGCGTGCACGCGGTGCGGTCCGTCGTCCGGCGACGCGACGAGGCGAGGAGGCGCCCGTAGGGCAGGCAGGGTGGAAAACTGTCCCGAACGGGCCAACATCGGATGCTCCTCCAGCGGTCCAGCCCGACGTAGCGTCGTCATGCACAGCACTGTTGGTGGTGCATGCGCCGGTGGAAGAAAATCTTATACGACCCAGGTCGTACGCTCCCGCAGACGAGACCCCCTCCGATTCGTGACACGTGTATACATCAATCTCAAAGCACCAGTGCCTCTGTTATCCCTATTCTTCCTGATTCCCATCTGTTCTTTATTTGACGACCCCTCGCTGGGGCGGCCGTGCGGCACGACGCCGTCCTCTTCGATATGCCTGCGCGGACTACCCCTCGCCGGCGGCGGCCGTGCGGCACGACGCCATCCTCTTCGATATGCCTGTGCGGACTATCCCTCGCCGGCGGTGGCCGTGCGACATCTGCTACGTCACGCGCGAAGTAAGCCATGGCGACGAACTGCACAAGGTACTAACAGTATTGTCGACGGCGGCCGAGCTGTGTAGTCGGCCATGGCAACGAACTCCATTACAGAAAAATAAATGAGAGCTGCCTTTTTTCAATTTTTTCCAGCACACACCAACAATAACAGGGGACTTGCTGGCTGAGTCATGTAGTGAACCCCGATGCCGAGAAACAGCGAGTGACACACCGCCGGCAAGAAGCATGGCCACGGCCAAGTGGCATGCAGCTTGCGTTATACGCCGGCCGTGCCGCAAGTAGAGGCGCCAGGAGCATGGCCGGCGTCGAGGAGTACACCGGCGGCTGGAGTTTGGATAGATCGGACTGGCTACAAGAATCGCGATTTGGGAACGACAAAGTGGGGAATGAGATGGCCACTGCTTTGAGATTCGTATTGCCAGCTGTCAAACGGGGGAGAGGGTCTCCCATTCAGCTGCGTATGACCAGGTCGTATAGGATTTTTTTTCCTGCGCCGGTGGGCCGTACGATCGACCTACTAAGAATCCCACCGCCCCACGATCGATACCGCATGCCCGGGATGATGATCTGACCTGTGAGGCTACTCGTTCCTGTGCCTTTTCCTGATACGGATAGTCCACTCCACGAAGTGCGGGGCCCCGCCCGTTTGTCTTTGCGCGCGCGCGAGAGCCCCCTTTTTCGGAAGGCGCTTCGAGGTTAGGGTTTCTCGAGGAAACCAAACGAACGCCAAGATCCGGTCCAACGAGGAGCGTGTGTGTGCGCGCGCTCTGTGCCGTGCCTGTGCATGCCCACACCCCCAACGAGCAGCGTCATCATCCACGACTTCGCACCGTTTCCTCGTCGGCAACAACGAAAGGTACTCGCACCACAATCGCCGTCGAAATCACTGTTGTGACCTTTTCAGCAATCTTTGCCACAAAGTAAACTCGACATGAAAGTATTTCACGATCTAACCCTTTTAGCGTCCTACTTCCATGTTATAAATTATTTTGTTAGATTGTTGCGGGTATCACTCGAAGCAGCACAAAACATAGCCCCCGCGTCGCTCCTCCCGCGGGCGACACGGGTGGCGCCGCCACCCCTTGCCGCTAGCCCTCCTCCTCCTCCCCTTCCCCGCCGCCGCCGGCCAGAGCCGCCAGGGCAAAGCCCCCCGCGGTGGCTGGCGGCGGGGGCCTTCTCCCCTCCTCGTGTTCGTGGCCTGCGGGAGCGGCCAGGCCGAGCGGAGGCGCCGGGGCGCGCAGATCCTGGCGGCGCGGCGGCGACGATCTTGACGGCGGCAAGCCCATGGCGCGGCTGCAGATGGGTCGACGCCGAGCTGTGTGGCGGCTGCGTGCGGGTCTCCTCGTGGCGGCGGCCTTCGCCGGCGGCGGGGCGGCACGTGCGCGGCATCCGGCGAGGGGTGGGGACGCGGCCACGGTGGCTTCTCGTGCAAGTACGCGGAGAAGAGGCTGCGGCGTGTGTCCTCGGGGAGGATGGCTATCCTCGTCCAGATCCGTCGGCGGCATGGCGGCGGAGGTCGCAGTGGCCGGTCGGCGGTGGCGGAACTTCGCCGGTTGCAGCGGCGAGGTTCTGTCTGGATCCCGGGGCGGCGGCCCTGGAGGGTGGCTGCTGGTGAAGCTAGGGCTTCTCGCGGCGGCATGGCATGGTGCAGTCCCTGTCCAAGGCGGATCTGTGACGGCGATCTGCTTTGGATTGGTTCGAATCAGAGACGGTGACGAGCGCGCAGGATCCTTCTCGGCGGCTCTCGCGGCTTGGCGAGGCAGGGTGGGAGCCCTCCTCCTGGGCTCCAGTGGTGGCACACTCAGGCAGTGGCCGGTGCGCCAGGGATCCCACGGTGGCACTGTTGCTGCGGTTGGTCGCCGGATCTAGGCGGCTGGATCTGGGGCTTTGAAGGCGGTCGAGACGGTGCACAGGTTGTTGGGTGGATTTCTTGGGACGGATCCGGGTGCAAACCTGGTCTTCGGTTGATGGCCGGAGCCGGTGATGACGATGTCCTTATCATCGTTTTCTTCATGAAGGCATCATCGAGGTGAAGCTTCCAACTCCACTCAATACCTCGGGGGGAAACCCTAGATTAGCTGATCGGATGTTGGCGGCATTCATGTGTCGTAACCCCCTTTGGGGCGGCATTCTTGGAGGTGCACTCGGCTTCGCGGGACCAGCGGACGGCTTCTTTGGTGGAGCCGTGCTTCATCCTACACACTGAAGGCGACGGATCTTGACGGCGTGGTGCAGTGCAGATTCGGAGTTCGATGTGGAAGGATGGACTCGCGCAGGAGGACGGCGCTGTCTGGCGTCGTGGTGACGTTGATGGCAGAGAGACCTGGCACGGTAGATGCAACAGTACAGCTCTGAAGATGGACTCGTGGCAGGTGGCTGCGGCGGCCTCATACCCGGCAGGCGTCCTGGTTGAGGAGTGCGCCGGACTGGTAGGTGCCCCATACCAGGCAGGCGTCCTGGTTGGGACCTCGGGTCTTAGATGTTTAGGTTTGGCTGCGATGTCTGTTTGGTATTAGACCCAGGCTATCAGCGCCCCTTCATCAATTGAAAAGGTGTAACGACAGTTGTTGCTTAGACGGTGGCTTTAGTCTTACTGTTGTATGACTTTGTAAGGTCTTGTGAAAATAATTAATAAAGTGGCCGCATGCATCGTCCAGATGCAGAGGCCGGGAGTCATCCTCCTTTTTTAAAAAAAACCCTTTTAGCAACGCCACAGCCCGTGACGTTTCCTCTCCACATAAAAACGTCGGTATAGCTCGCGTTTCATATCCACGTTCAAATGCCCAGCTAGCTAGCGTTTTTGCTTCACGTGGAAACGCCAAGAAAGCTGGCGTTGCTGCCCAGGCGGAAACGCCATGAGTGTTGGCGTTTCTAGCTGAAACTTCACGGCATGGCGAGCGGAGTCGTGTGGTGCGGCTGAGAACAAACTCGTACGCGCGCACGCATGAGCACTGTTGGTGAGAAAGATTATAATAGTAGTACTAGCTTTTGTTGCTTCGAGAGTTATTATCAGGAACTGGATCGTGTCCAAGTCAATCCTGCTTGCTATATAAACTCCGCTCGCGCAGCAGAACACAGCAGCCTGAGGCGAGCTAAGAGTTCACGGAGGACACAGCTCAAACTACTAGCTGGGATTAGCTCAAGCTTCATTCGGATATTACTTACGCTTCCGCTAGACATATAGCTCGTCAGCGACATGGACGCCATGGAGAGAGGCGAGAGCGCGACGCTCCTGCCTGAGGTAACGATTAGCTCCCTGCGTGCAGTAGCCGAGCTTGTGGTTGAGGCCCCACACGTGCACCAGGTCGTTCTGCACCATGCCCCAGCTGCAGCGCCACGCCGCGCGGGAGAACACCGGGACCATGATCTCCACCCACCCCGTGCAAGGCGGCCCTGTGCTGCTGTCGTCGCACCCTCCAGCTCCCAAGCTATAAACGCCAAAGCTCATGGCGTTTAGGCCTGGGCAGCAACGCCACATATCTTGGCGTTTTACATGTTGAGCAAAAACGCCAGCTAGCTTGGCGTTTGAATGTGGAGCTGAAACGCGAGCTATCTCGACGTTTTTATATGGAGAAGAAACGCCACGGGCTGTGACGTTGCTAAAAAGGTTAGATCGTGAAATACTTTCATGTCGAGTTCACTTTGTGACAAAGATTGTTTTAAAGGTTAGGACAGTGATTTTGGCCCACAATCGCGTTCGCAAAAGTCATGTAGTAGCATCAAAGCAAACAGTCACCAGGGACAGGAGGAAATAAAACGACATCGCGGCACACCGAGCGTGGCGTCAACTCATCACTTAATAATCTGCAGGGCGACGGAATGTGGCCCTGTAAACCTAGCAGCTAGTGGTACGTGGTAGTAGTAATGGGTAGCTTCACATCCATGGGTTGACCTCTCCAGGCAATCATCCAATGCGGTGCGTGTTGCAGACGAACCAACGTTGACAGGCCACCCGCTTTGCCTTTGCTTTGCTTGCAAATAATTATCCTCCTCTCTGGAACGAACGAGATAGTAGTAGTAGCAGTGATCGACTCAACTGGTGGCTTGGTTTTCCTGGGAGTTGACGTAGGCGAGGAACCTGCCGAGCTGGCGGTTGTAGGCGCAGGGGCGCTCCAGGTGGAGCAGGTGCCCGGCCTTGGGGATGCCCTGCAGGTAGCAGTTCTCCCCCAGCTGCCTGCAAATGCAAATGGGCCGTCAGCTTTGTTTCACCGACTTAATTTGCTCATAGTCAAACTTTGCCATGCATGCATGGACTGGAACGCGTGTACGTAGAAGCTTACTCTTTCATCTTCTTGGCCAGCTCTATGTCGAAAAGCTTGTCCTCCTCGCCCCAGATCAGCATTATCTTCTGCAACCACGCCAGCAATTCCGTTTCATTTTCAGAATAGAATAATTTCATGCTTTTTTTATGGATAAACCGAATTCAGCAGCATTTCTTCCTCGAAAAAAACAAATTCAGCGCTAGGTTGCACAAGCAGGAGGTGGTGGCCTAGCTTAGTTTTTTTTAGACATGCCTAGCGTAGATTAAGGGCCCAAGCACTCGGCCCATCCCAGCTTTAGAGCCCACGGAGAGCACAGATTTAAAGCCCATAACCGAGCATTACCCAACAAACCCTCCTTGGAATAGAGACCATTTTGTTCTTCTAACAAAAACGGAACAGACCATTTTGCATGCCAACAAACACGGACTTAGTTGGTTTCAATCAAACAAGAAAAAACACGGGCGCAGTCCCTAAAGAAATGGAGCTAACAGTCATTCCTATCTTGGTCAATGGTAGGTTGCCTAACGGGAGCAAAGTCACTAACTACAGAGGCAACTCATTGATACAGTAACATGCTTAAGGAAAAGTCTGCATGGTTCCTAGATGAGCAGAAACTGCCATGCCATGCATATAAAGGTGTGCTGATGGTGCCATATTTGCAATTTGGCAGTCACTAGACACTAGGCAACTGCTTTCGTTTCAGTCAGGCCTGTGTAAGACAGGTTGGTGAACACAACAATATAGTAGTAGGAGTGTTATTAAGTAGGTGTTGCTTTGTTTGACTTGAACAAAGGCACTGCTTACTTACCTGCTGGAAAGCCGGTATCTTTGCATCCATGTTGCTGTCTAGCAACCCCTGCAGCAGCTCCAGCCTCTCCTTCCTATTCGTGAACATCGCCTACTCATCACCAAAGCAAACACATCCATATACCCGCATCAGTTAACCACCCAAACTACCCAAACAAACCCAGCAAAACTACTATGTCAATTCCAAAAATAATCATTCACATTTAGCTAATGAACAGTTCCAAATTACTTAACATTTAGTGTTTTAGACATAGGTGTGTTTGACTGATTACCTTGAGGTAGTCCTTGTACATCCTGTCCGGGAACCACATCTTCCGGTACATGGAGACGGAGAAGAGCGCCTTGAGCCCCTGGAGCGTCTCCGGCATGAGCAGCTCCGCGGAGGACCCGGCACCGAGCCGCTCCATGGTCTCCCGGTTCACGGCGTCTGTCATGGCCACCACGGACCCGGACACGGCCAGCGACCGCACCAGGTCCGGCCGCGCCTCCGCCAGCTTGAACGCCACCATGCCCCCGTAGCTGAACCCGACCACGTCGCAGCGCGCCACGCCGAGCCGCGCCAGCGCCGCCGCCACGCACCGCGCCTGGAACTCCGGGGACCGGTCGGCGCTGTCCGTCGTGGACGACTTGCCGAAGAAGAGCAGGTCCGGGATGTACACGTTGTAGCGCGACACCAGCACGCCGAAGTTGAACTGGAACGTCACGTTGCCCTCGGCGGCGAAGCCGTGGATGAGGACCACGTTGGGCTTGGCCTCGGGGCCCTTCCTCCTCCTGCTCCCGCGAGGGCCGCCTGATGGCTTCTTGGTGGCGGCGGCGTCTTCCCCTGCGGCGGCGGCGGCGGCGCTGGCGTCGTGCGGGCTGATGGTGGTGCCTTTCTTGCCGGCGTGGTGCTTGGGAGCCCAGACGTGCATGGTGGTGCCCGGCTCCAGCTCCACGTCGATGGGGCGGAGCCCGGCCAGCCTCATCATCCCCGTCAGCAGCGGCTTCTGCGCCTCGATCAAGTTCACCATCTTCCCTGCGATCTTGCCGTGCCTACGTGCGTGGGCGGCTGTAGTGTGCTAGCACGTGCACGTTGCGGCTCAAGTGTTTGAATTCGGAGCAGTGGGCCGGGCTTGTATTAGTAGGGGAGAAGTGGGAGGAGCAGGGGTCAGCTGTGACATGTGAGAACGCGACGACGGGCGTTGCAACGACCGGTGACGTCGACGGCGGCTACTGACGGCGACGGGCCTGAGGACGGGTGGGAGTTGGGTGGCGATCGTGGGAGGGATAGGGCAGCAGCAAGAGGGGATCCAACGGGAACAAGGAAGGAACAGGGAGCGGGTTTAGTGGGGTTTAGTGATCTACCACAATCCACTGATGCGCGTACGTTAGCTTGGATTGGTGGCTTGGTGCAACAAACCCATCCTACCACTGTGACGCGCCGGCTGCTTCTTAAGCATTTCTCCACACTTTGGACATAAATTCTTTAGGGCCCAATAACTGGCGCTCGATCGCCATCGCCAAGGAGCTGAGCAGCTCCTAGCGACCCTTTCTGGTCGTTTGCCAGGGGGCAGGCCAGGGCGAGAGCCCCGATTGACCCAAAAGGACCAATTAAACAGTTTTTTTTGTTTGAAAAATGCCACGTTAAACTTTAAAACGAAAAAAAGTCGAGTGATCTAGACTTCTTTGACATGCTAAACTTTAAAACTGCCATCTTCTAGATAAAAAATTTGCCATTAGCAATAAAATACGGACAAATTTATAAAAATGACACGCCCTGAAAGATTAGAAAAATTGTCATGCTACTTTATAAAAACTGCCATCCTCCACATAAGATTTTCTCTTTTTTTAAGACAAACTTTCGATCTATTCCTAATCTGTCACGACAGTACAAAGAACACCATATATAAGTAACAAAAAACTATTGCCAGATCTATGGACCAACTAGCGACGATTACAAACGTTGGAATAAACTAAAGACACGTTGCCCTCATCACACTCCCTCACTAGAGCCGGTCAATAGGGCCTACCGTCAAGATTGAAGTGATCCGGTCCCATTTGCACTTGTTACTGGACATGCAAACCTATCATAAAATTCACAGGTTCGGGTTTGACCCGCACCTCGTGTAAGAGGGCAATGGGTAAACCTTAGGTTCGGTTCTCCTTTCTCTGGTGCACGGAGCCGTGGACGACTTGGGGGCTGGTGGGGAGAGGAGAGCGAAGGTTGATGGTAGAGAAGGCGGAAGACAACAACGTGCTCTTCTCCGATGCACTCAGGAGCGACTGCCTCCCACATGTTTCGGCGGCCAGTGGCTTGCATGACCAATGGTACGAAAGACTGAGACCGGTGTGGAGAGGAGGGTTGGGTGCTGGAGAAACCGGCAAGGCTGCGTGTCGACGTGCTCTACTCCGACGAGCATGTTCCTGAGATCTTGTGGCGAAGTTGTCTCTGTTCTGCGTATGATGTGTGGTGCAGTCGACCCTAGGGTCGTACGGTTTTGTCCCGGTTGGATCCTACATGTATTGTGTGCCACCAGGTTACCCTTCTGGTAACAATACGCATGTGCGGTCCAACGAGTCAATGGGTCGAACCAGACCATCTGAATTCCGAGGAGCCGGACAAACTTTGTTGTAGTAGAGAGTCGGTAATTCGTCATACTAAGACCCACACATGAACATCACACCAGAACAACAACCGTTGTTGATAAAGGGAAACATAGATTGGGAAGATCTCCCCCGCAAAAAAAAATTGGGAAGATCTGAGCACACGAAAGAAGATTGAATCCAATAAGATCCACCGAAGACCAGCACGTCGGAGACACACCTCGACACATCTTCAACGACGTTAGACGCACCATCAAGACAGAAATTCGGACGTGGGAGCTATTATTCCTACTAGGTGAGGCATCGCCGCTGCCACACATCCTCAACCAAGACACTGAACCAAACAAAGACCTTCTTCCACACCACCACGACTCAAAGACCATTAAAGATGGGGTGGACCGGCGGTGGTGCCGACGGAAGGAGGGAAAACAATCGTCTAGGAGTCCTGAGGAGGAGAAAACAGTTCAGGGTCGAGCGAAAAAGTCTCCAACACTCTGGATATAGTTAATTCCAAACGGAATGAAAAAGAACCCTTCATTCAACCGCAACTTCATCGTTTTGTTATGTCATATGAACGATATGAGAATTCGTTTGAATAATTGTACTCCCTCCGTCCGAAAATACTTGTCGGAGAAATGGATTAAAGTAAATCTAAAACTAAAATACATTTAGATATATCCATTTATCCGACAAATATTTCTGAACAGAGGGAGTACATTTTTTAAGGTAGTCTTTTCGTTTAACTGGATTGTGGATATAGTACATCATAACTTAGGGTCGGAGAAATCACGTTTCACCACGTACGGCGCCATCCAGCCGTACCAGTACGCGAACGCCGCGATGGACACCGCCGCAGCGACCCCGACCGTGGCGTGCCGCGCATAGGTAGGCCTGTCGCCGGCGGCGAGCGCACCCCGACGCACCCCCTTCCGGCGGCTCTCCTCATCGGCGAACCCGAGGCCGCGGCTCCCGAGTTCGGCGGCCAGGTCCGCGATCGCCGCCCGGCTGCGCACGGCGCTCGCCATCGCCTCGTTCTCCTCCGGGCTCCCGCCTTCGATGAAGGCGCCGGCGACCCGGCCTCCGCTGACCCAGCAGGCCCCGAACTTTGGCTTTCCCCCGGCCACCGGCGGCGAGAAGTCCCCGAAGTGGACGGCTTCTCCGGCGTTGTCGCCGTAGAACTGCCAGGACAGGGCGAAGACCCTGGAGTAGAAGTACGGCAGGTAGCCGAAGGCTTTCCCCTCCTCCGCGGCGCCGCCGGAGGGCTCCAAGATCGCCTCGATGGCCCGCCGCGCGGTCCTGCGCGCGCAGTCGACGTGCTCGAAGCGGCGCACGTCGCCGCCCAGGAGCGCGACGGGGAACGCGGCCACGTCGCCCACGGCGTACACGGCGGCGTCGCTCGTCTGCATCCGCCCGTTCACCTTGATCCCGCCCCTCTCCATGGCCAGCTGGCCGTCGAAGAGGCCGGTGTTGGCGCGAGCGCCGATGCCGACGACCACCATGTCCGCGGGAAGCCGCCTGCCGTCTCGCAGGATCGCCGCAGCCACCTGCGCATGCAAAATCGGTACTAGACTGAGTTCAGTTCAGTTTACACTCTACCAGCAGTTCGAGTCTAGCTGATGCTGATCCACAAGTTCCCTTGCAAAAAGTTTCATCTAAGTATGATGGCAAGGAAGGAACCGACCTTCCCATCTGAGACCTCCAAGGATTTAACCGCAGTTCCTTTGACGAAAACAACCCCTTTTGCAGCGTAGTACTTCTCATAAAATTCAGCGATCTTCGGTGTAAAAAGACGACCCACTGCACAGCACAAATCGCAGCTCACATTCAGAGTTCAGATCAGGGTGAAAATAAAATTGGGTGCTTCAGATAAGTAGTAGCATGCCACAGGCAACTTACTGCAGTGTTTTCCCGGGAAGACCATGGTGACCTTGATCTCATTGGCAACCAAGGCCGCCGCGCACTCCATTCCTATGTAACCACCACCGATGACAACAGCGTTTCCACCATGGCACGGTTTCATCACCCCCACCATTTTATCGGCATCCTCGAGGCTGCGCAGGTAGCACACGTTGGCCGCGTCCGAACCGCGAACTCCAAATTCCTCCAGCTCCGAGGCCTACGTACATATATGTCAGGAACCAAATATTCTAGATCGATCTTGGGCGCTTGGTTCTGAATTTTCCCAACGAAACACGCAGGGTATTGGAGAGTGTTCGGTCTGAATGCAACAGAGGTAATTGGCACATCTCTATCTCTACTCTTATAAAAAGCAGAGTTGGTGATAATGGTGTGCCTGCCATCCTGCAATATAGGCCGTCCGATCTATATCTAACGGATAGGAAGAAAACTATAACAATTTACCCGCACTCCTCTCCACATTTGCAGATAAAGTCTTCCCTCGTTCATCCTTTCCTCCTACAAGATAAACTACTCATACAAATGCATCTTCATGTTCCGTGCAACGCACGGGCATCTTGCTAGTATAGATAGATGGTTTTCGTACCCGGGCGCCTGTCGCTACGATGAGGGTTTTGTAGCCGATGGTTTCCCCGGAGTCTGTGAGCAGCGTCTTCCGCCGGACATCGGCGGAGATCACCCTCGTCGCAAGAACAAGTTCGATACCTGGTCAAGCAGCAGAGACACGTACATGATCAGTAGTGCTGAACAGGAAGTACAGTGGATAACAAAATCGACCTGACTAGTAGAAGTAGATCAAATCGAAGCGCAGATAACGAGGTCCCATGTACTAGCACTAGCTAGCCGCAGTGGAAAACAGTCGATAGATAGAAGCATACATACATACATACATACATACCGTGATCTTTGTACCATTGCTCCGTGAGCACCTCATCGTTAGCACCAGCGCAGGTATGAAACGCCGGGAGACGAGCAGCGCCTGCAAATAGCAGAGTGGTTTTTGTTCCCCGGGGAAATAACAGAGTGGTTAAAAATAACACATGCGCAAACGCAACGCTTTTAGTTTCAGATTTTGCTTCAAGATGGAGTA
Source organism: Triticum aestivum (assembly GCF_018294505.1). Classification (NCBI taxonomy): domain Eukaryota; kingdom Viridiplantae; phylum Streptophyta; class Magnoliopsida; order Poales; family Poaceae; genus Triticum; species Triticum aestivum. The sequence goes on from NC_057811.1 coordinate 379,690,665, forward strand.
GAACAATCGGGGATCGAAAGACAGATTGATAGAGAGAAGATGGACATGCGGTGGGTACCTTGTGGGAGCAGATAGCCCTTGCTTAGTGCAGGGCGTTCGTAAGGAGCGACCTGCCAATCCAAGAATGCTTCAACAGAACAAAGGAACACGCACAGCCGTCCGATCGGCGTATATGAGATGGACTTGACAGAATTGTTAAAGCTACAGAAGGGAGATGATACGTACGGCCTCGTCGGAGATGATGCAGAGCTCGCCGGGGGAGGCGCCGGCGCGGCGGCGGGCGAACTCGAGCGCCGCGTAGCCCGCGGCCACGCCGCCGCCCAGGATCACGTACGCGAACGCGCGGCCCATCTCTGCTCCGCTCTGTATATATTCTCTTTAACTTCTAATAGTATATCAATCAGCAAAGCTATCTGGGTATCTACCTGGTCCGTAGCTGCTCGCCATGGACCAGTGGACGGCCGGGCTTAAGTAGCCCAGGAAGCTTGTTCTTGGCTTGCGAGGAGGAGATCGAGTGGGGACATGGCGGGAAACAAATGCCTTGCCCTTGCTCTTCCTCACACTCCTACCATGGCCCATGGGACCACTGGCCACTGCCATCTTCTTTGCCCTTGCAGCCAAGGAAAATGTCGCAGAGAATTCTTCTCGGTGAAGGCAAGGTGCGCTTTTTTGTTTTTGGTACCGCTTTGTATTGCAAAGCCAAACACCGATACAACCGACGATAGGTGCTCGGGTGGACGCAACACAGGCACGCCCAAAAGAAATGAAAGTGAAAATACAAAAGGAACAAATGTTTGTGGTACGTTTTGGCCGCCACGACAGCGTAATGAGATTTGCAACAGCGTCCCGGCGTACTAGCATTTGGTTAGATGGTCATGGGCTTGCAACTTGCAGGCGATCCCAGCCATCGTTGCAGAAACTGGACATGGTTCAAAGACATCAGCAGCCCAGCGACTGCAGAGAAATTTACGGATTTCATCAGGGAGGAGAAGGACCGCTCTCGACGTCTCGTAACATCATTTCATTTAACAATATATGATGGTGTTTCTATACTTGTTTACAGTATGAGACAAAATTACACTTTCGTACAGGTTTTTATACAGGATCCCCTCCGAGTAACCGTAAGCAATGGCACATCACAGATCTTCCTCCTCCGTCCTTCCATCAGCTCACCACCTGCGGCGCTTCCTGCCGTACCAATAACCGAACGCGGAGATCGACACTGCCGCAACAACCCCCGCCGTCGCGTACCATACGAAGGTGGGCTTTTCGCCGAGGGTAACCCCGCTATCAGGCACGTCTTTCTTGCTTTCCTGGATGGCGAACGCCAGGCCTTGTCTTTCAAGTTCAGGCATGTCTGAGACCTTGGTTTTACGCCGGACAACGACAGATAAGGCCTCGTAGTCATCTCGGTTCCCACCTTCCAGGAACGCGCCCGTGATCTGGCCCTTACTGACCCAGTATGCGCCGAACATCGGGCTGTTGCTTGTGAAGTCGCCGTAGTGAATTACTTCTCCGACATTGTCCCCGTAGAACTGCCAGGACAGTGTGAAGACTCTGGAGTAGAAGAATGGCAGGTAATCGACATCCCTGGTTTTGGAAGGCTCCAGGATGGCCGCGACAGCATGCCTCGCGGTTCTACGAGCCGAGTCAACATGCTCAAGCCGTCGAATGTCACCGTCAAAGAGCTTGATAGGGAATGCGGCGACATCACCAACAGCATACACGGAGCTGTCGCTGGTTTGCATTTGCCCGTTTACCTTTATGCCACCTTTCTCCATCAGCAGCTGACCTTCAAAAAGGCTGGTATTTGCACGGATCCCAATACCAACTACTACCATATCAGCAGGAAGGTGATTACCATCTCTTAAGACTACCGAAGTCACCTGTAAATATACAGTAACCCTCTTACTTTGACAGTCATTGTCAGCAAATAAAGGCAGTCGCTTAACTATCGCTAGACTATTCAAACTGGACGGGCATGGAAAGTATACTTCAAATAATAGAGCTAATAGTCACTAGACGATTCAAACTGAACGGACATGGAGAATACACTTTAAATAGTACAGCTAATAGTGGTTGGCATTGATTGGTCTCAAAACACCATATTCAATAATAAAATAGCAGGAATTGTTGAACCTTGTTAGGGTCAACATGCTCATTGTTGACACAGCATGCTGTTGAAAAACCAAGCCATTTTTCTCTCCAAGAATGCACTATCTCTAATCATATAGGGCTTCCCTTAAGAAAAGGGTGTTCAAAGGGCATCCAGTTCCTGTATCAAATATTCTGCTTTCCCACTGGGTACTCAGGTTCAAATACCTAATCCTTTTATTTCGTTTACTTGCTTCAATACAACTCTCAGTACAGAAGTTTTCATCAAAGTATGACAAGAGATGATAAACTAGATACAGAATCACCACTAGATGCAGATCGGTTTCCAAGCTATATGTCAATATTGGACAACATGGCCTATGCAATGATACAGAAGATACAAGCAATTCTCCCCTAAATGGTCAAACCCCAGTTAGTTCTTTGCCAGTTCTCAATAGAAATTGACCAGGATTCTCTTCAATTGCTGTTGAGATTGCTTTTAGGTGAATGAATGAGTATGACTGTGATTTCAACAACTACCCCATACTCCCAAGCAAGGAACCTCTATCAGCCACCCAAATATGACTGCCAGGAAAAGTAATTCTGAACCTTGAGTCTTTTTAACACAGTGTAGAGTTGCAAAGTACACCCAGTTTGGAATAGAAACTCACCTTCCCTGTTGAGTCTTTTTCAAAGGATGTAAGAACAGTTCCTTTGGTAAAAGTAACTCCTTTCGAAGTGTAGTAGCTTTCATAATATTCTGCAATTTTTTCTGTAAATAGCCGACCCACTGCAGAAAAACAAATCAAGGTCATATACAGATGAGCAAAATGGGTCTTTACAGCATATCATGGGAGCCTAAATTCTAAGACAACATGTCAAACAACAAATCAAGGGACAAAACATATTACTTACTGCAGTGTTTTTCAGGGAAGACCATGGTTACTTTTATTTTATTAGTAACCAATGCTGCTGCACATTCCATTCCTATGTAGCCACCACCGATGACAACAGCATTTCCACCAGAACATGAGCTCATCGCATTCACTAATTTATCCGCATCTTCAAGATTGCGCAAATAACATATGTTTGCAGCATCTGAACCGCTTATTCCAAACTCTTCCAGCTTCAAAGCCTATGTCATGTACAGAGACAGACAAAAATGAATCAAATATATAACAATTGAAAATGAGAGAAGATAGACTTCAAGAAGTATAAATAAGTCCATACCCGAGCACCTGTTGCAATTATAAGTGTCTTATAGCTGATAGTTTCTCCTGTGGCTGTAAGCAATGTCTTCCGTCTCACATCAGCAGATATCACTCTTGTTCCAAGAACAAGTTCAATACCTACTCACGTAAAGTTAGTACATATATCGTGCCGATGTAGGCATAAACATTACATACAATAACAACTGGATCATAAAACTATTTGTATAATTGAATCAAAGAACCAACAAAAATACCATATATTTTACCAGATTTTTTTCTTGAGGATATCTGTGTCGTGGCTTTAGTTCAAATTTGAACAAATTTGAACTAAAGCCACGACACTTATTTTGGGACAGAGGGAGTATGATGTTTACCAGGCACTCTAATGAACTATCTCATTTCTCAATATGCATACATGCGATGAAAATTAGAACGAAGTGGAAAACCAAAAGCTAAACAAACCTACCTTGTTCTTTGTACCATTTTGTCGTCAGTAACTCATCATTAGCTCCAACACAAGTATGGAATTTTGGAAGACGAGAAGGATCTGTAAATTTCACAGGTATTAAAAACAGTTAGCAAGACTAACAGGCTGCACATCAAATGCTGGGAGACAGGACACATTAGCAAATACCATGGTAAGAAAAGAATGCAAAACATAGTGTTAACAGTAGCATAATGAATTAATCACACTATTTTGAAAGTGTGAAACTGTCTATCAGTGTGTCATAAAACTACCTTTCTAGGATGTAGCTATAATCATTTTTTAGTGAAAGAAGAGGGGTAATATTTCAACATTTTAAAACAGTGAAATTAATCACGGTTGAAAATATATACTCCCTCCGTCCCAGGGGCAAGCTTTTTCGGACCGAGGGAGTATAAGAGGTAACGTGGAATGCTAGGTGGTGTGAGAAATGTACCTTCTGGGAGTAAATAGCCTTTGCTTAATGCAGGGCGTTCATAAGGAGCAACCTGGCAAGATACGAAAGAGATCATTAAGAGAAACACACATTCAATGATAGAATCACAGGGCTTGAACTGAGTGATAATTGTTCCACAAGCAAAAAAACGACAACATACTATGCCTGTTTGTTTTTAATTCCACCGCCCCACTGGTTTGCCGCTAGAGACCACATTTTCCATGGAAAACAAATTCAACTATGCCGAATCACCATATGGACTATTGTTCATTACAGCTGAATCTTAAGATCACACAGCGAAATTTGGCATTCCTTTCTGGCTTCTTGAAGGGAAATTCCTACAAACTAGGCACAAAATGCGTACTGGAACATACATGATTCCTTAAGAGGTCAGACAGAGGATCAAAACTAAACTCATTTTTTTCCCATTGCTACCTCAGTCGTCATTTTTCAGTTACCAAACTGCAGTGCGGGCTACTGTGTGTGTCCCTAAATGGCACCCTGCTAGGGCCGTGATCCCCCCTGCTTATCCAGGCAAATCAAGGCTCTAATAAGCCATACATCGTCTCGAAGGCAACAAAACGTAAGCATTCCTGGCTTGGCGGCTGACGTAACCACAAATAAATCCTTACTAATACAGTTGGAAGCGCAAGAAAACCACCAATCCGAAGCACCAGTGGCGCGGTCCTATCCACCGACGGACAACTAGGATTCGATTACAGAGGGAGTTCTGAAGCTGAAAAAATACTACAGAAGGCGAGCGAACTCAGGAAGGGGGAGGGAGCACTCACGGCCTCTTCGGAGATGATGCAGAGCTCGCCGCGGGAGTAGCCGCCGCGGCGGGCGAACTCGAGCGCCGCGTAGCCCGCGGCCACGCCGCCGCCCAGGACGACGTACACGAACGCGCGCCCCATCCTGCCTGCGTCTACCGGGCTGCTCCTCCACCTCCTCGGTCCCTAGATGCGGGCCATGGCGCGGCCTCTCTGCTCCGCTTGTGGCGAGTCGTGTGTAGGGGTGGGGGTTCGGGATGACGAAATGACGTCCACCTGCGTTGCGTCTCCACCTCACCCCGCCGGTGGGGGGCCCGCTCTGTGTGTGTGTCGTGTTATCTTCCCCTCCCGTTCAAGCAAAGATGGATATGGGCTTCCATTAATGTGGAGCGTGGAATTTCCTCGTGTTTGTTTTAAAAGTTTTCGTGTGGGTTGAGAATTTCTGGAAGGAAAATGTAGGAGCAACTATTTTCTTTTCTTTTTTGGAGACGGTGGGAGCAACTACTTTCTCCATCTCGGTGAATAGGGTGTGCGCGTAGTTCTAGATTATTGTTTTGACTAACTAAATATATGCCTTCTATCTCTACTCTTATAAAAAACAGAGTTAGTGATGATAGTGTGCCTGTCATCCTGAATATAGGCCGTCCGATTTATATCTGACGGATAGGAAGGAAACTATGCCAATTTTGCAAAAAGATACCCACGCCCCTCTCCACATTTGCAAATAAGGTATTCCCTCGTTCATCCTTTTTTCCCACAAAATAAAGTATTCATACAAATGAATCTTGATGTTCCATGCAACGCATGGGCATCTTGCTAGTTTCACCAAAAATATATCATTGGATTCTCAAGAGGATGTAGTTTCTAAACATATATTTTCATCACATATTATATATATATATAACTAGTTAAATTGTTAATTGAAAACTACGTGCATACCCTATAAACTGAGACAAGGGGAGTAGTTGACGCATACACTTTGGGGATTCCCAGCGGATAGCATAGGAAGCGCATCAACACGCCATGTGTCACTTGCTTAACGCTCTGGCGGAAGCAAGTTTTTTTATTGGGTTTGCTAAAACTCGGTCGACTGGGATTTAACAAAGTCTCAGTCGACTTTGCAGCATTTTGTCCCATTATTTGCAACATTTCTTTCTGCCGGTTGCAACACCCGTCTTGCTGGTTGTAGCATGTCGTCCCTCGTCGGAGCACTTCATCCCACCGGTTGCAACATTCTCCTTTTACGGTTGTAGCATTTTTAGTCAAAACGGTTGTAGCATATGTTGTTGTTGCTTGCGGTACTGTCACAACATTTTTCGTCGCCGTTTGCAGCACCATAACTACACTGACTTCATTCGACTGAGTTCTAGACATACCCTTTTTTTATTTCTACATGCGTTTTACTTTTAATTTTGTTTGATTTTTTCCAGGTTTCTACAAAAAAAAATCATTTTTTTGTTTTCACGTGTGTGGCTTCCTTGTGAATAGTGTTGTGCTTCCTAAAATTGAAAATGTATAGCTGGCTTCTCAAAAAAAGTACAGTTTTGCTTCCGCGAGAAGCTCAACTAGCAGTGATTCTTGTCAGGTGAAAAGCACAGTTGTGATTCCTGAAAAGTGAAAAGCAGTGATACGTCTCCAACGTATCTATAATTTATAAAGTATTCATGCCATGTTTACAACAATTTTATATGGTTTTGGTATGATTTGCATGAAACTAACCCGGACTGACGTTGTTTTTAGCAGAACTACCGTGGTGTTATTTTTTGTGTAGAAATAAAAGTTCTTCAAATGTAACGAAACTTTTTGACAATTTTTTTAAAATAAAAGAGGCACTAGAAGCTTCATGGGACGGCTGGAAGAGCCACGAGGTAGCCACAACCCACCAGAGCGCGTCAGCCCCCTCTGGCGCGCCCTGGTGTCTGTGAGCCCCTCATGGCCCATTTTCGCGTGAAATCAACGCCCAAATATCCTATATATTCAGAAACCTCCAGAAATAACCCTAAATCAAAAGTTCCACTGCCGCAAGCCTCTATAGCCATGAAAAGCCAATCTAGACCCCGTTTCGGCACCCTGCCAGAGGGGGAAATCATCACCGATGGCCATCTTCATCATCCCGGCGGCCTCCATGATGAGGAGGGAGTAGTCCACCCTTGGGGCTAAGGGTTTTGTCGGGGATATACCCCGCGGTATGACCCGGCCGGAGATATGACCCGGCAGGGACTTGGTATTTCATTGGTGACTCGGCAGATTGTAAGCCGACAAATTGTAAGCCAGACCGTAAGCCAGATCGTAAGCCAGATTGTAAGCCAGATTGTAAACTGGCAGTTAAAAAGCCCAAGAAGTTAAGAAGCCCATGGAGAGAAGCCCGTGAAGAGAAGTCAGAATAGTTTAAAGTCTTAATTCGAGTTGGACTCTACATGTAACCCGCCCATTCAACTTATATAAGGAGGGGCAGGGCACCCCAAGGGAGATAGGAAAATAATCTTAAGGCTAGACACAACTAGGAGAGCCGGATATACGGCGACTCCCTTGGGATGATAATGAGACCTAGCCACAAACAACATGTAGGGTTGTTACCGGATGATGTTTCCTGGGGCCCGAAGCTGTCTAAACCCTTGTCTTGTGTTGCATCTCTCGATTCCGATCAACCCCTCTCAAGCTATCACATAGATGTGTTGGCCTCACGACTAAGTCCTCACATTAGAACATCTGCCGTGACAATTCCACGACAGTTGGCGCCCACCGTGGGGCCCACGCACGGTGGTATTGAGTTCTTGGAGGGATCTCTCTCAGGGATCGAGAAGTTCGCAATTTTCCGGATGAAGAGAGCTGGTCTGAAAGAATCTACATCAGTTTCAAGTTCTTCGGGCCAGATTTATAATTTGTGAGATTCAAAAGGTTCAAATAAATCGGTGCCGCCATCTGTTCACTACTGTAAGTCACCAAGAAATCAGCGGCTGGGTCTGATTGTTGTTATGTCAGCATCAGCCATTGTTAAATCAAATCCCGCAGTTGTTGGTCAAATTTTCTATTACGTGAAGACTACCACAATGATTCAGATGTGATTTTTCTCAAGACTCCTACGACCCGGAAACAGAGCCGGAACGACCCGGACTCGTCCATCGTCTACGCCCGCTACGGCCTCCCGTCGCCTCCGGGCCGGTCGTCGCCATCGCACCCTCGTCATTTGACTCGCCGGCGCCTCTCCGACCGCGCCGCGAGCAGTTCCCCCTCAACCGCAGCGGAGCCGAGCCGCCGCCTGCCTAAGCCGCATCATTGGGTGATACGTCCATTTTGCATCATGCTTTTATATTGATATTTATTGCATTATGGGCTGTTATTACACATTAGTCACAATATTTATGCCTATTCTCTCTTATTTTACAAGGTTTACATAAAGAGGGAGAATGCCGGCACCTGGAATTCTGGGCCGGAAAAGGAGCAAATATTAGAGACCTATTCTGCACAACTCCAAAAGTCCTGAAACTCCACGGAAGTTATTTTTGGAAATAATAAAAAATACTGAGCGAAGAAAATACCAGAGGGGGCCCACACCCTGGCCACGAGGGTGGGGGGCGCGCCCCCTTCCTCGTGGGCCCCCTGGTGGCCCTCCGGTGCCCATCTTCTGCTATATGAAGTCTTTCGTCCGAGAAAAAATCATAAGCAAGCTTTCGGGGCGAGACTCAGCCGCCACGAGGCGGAACCTTGGCGGAACCAATCTAGGACTCCGGCGGAGCTGTTCTGCCGGGGACACTTCCCTCCGGGAGGGGGAAATCATCGCCATCATCATCACCAACGATCCTCTCATCGGGAGGGGATCCATCTTCATCAACATCTTCATCAGCACCATCTCCTCTCAAACCCTAGTTTATCTCTTGTATCCAATCTTTGTCTCATAGCTTGGGATTGGTACCTGTAGGTTGCTAGTAGTGTTGATTACTCCTTGTAGTTGATGCTAGTTGGTTTACTTGGTGGAAGATCATATGTTTAGATCCATTATGGATATTGATACCCCTCTGATTATGAACATGAATATACTTTGTGAGTAGTTACGTTTGTTCCTGAGGACATGGGAGAAGTCTTGCTATTAGTAGTCATGTGAATTTGGTATTCGTTCGATATTTTGATGAGATGTATGTTGTCTCTCCTCTAGTGGTGTCATGTGAACGTCGACTACATGACACGTCACCATTGTTTGGGCCTAGAGGAAGGCATTGGGAAGTAATAAGTAGATGATGGGTTGCTAGAGTGACAGAAGCTTAAACCCTAGTTTATGTGTTGCCTCGTAAGGGGCTGATTTGGATCCATATGTTTCATGCTATGGTTAGGTTTACCTTAATACTTCTTTTGTAGTTGCGGATGCTTGCAATAGGAGTTAATCATAAGTGGGATTTTTGTCCAAGTAAGGACAGCACCCAAGCACCGGTCCACCCACATACCAAATTATCAAAGTAACGAACGCGAATCATATGAACATGATGAAACCTAGCTTGACGATAATTCCCATGTGTCCTCGGGAGCGCTTTTCTCTATATAAGAGTTTGTCCAGGCTTGTCCTTTGTTACAAAAAGGATTAGGCCATCTTGCTGCACTTTATTTACACTTGTTACTTGTTACCCGTTACAAATTACTTTATCACAAAACTATATGTTACCTATAATTTCAGTGCTTGCAGAGAATACCTTGCTAAAAACCGCTTATCATTTCCTTCTGCTCGTCGTTGGGTTCGACACTCTTACTTATCGAAAGGACTACGATAGACCCCCTACACTTGTGGGTCATCAAGACTCTTTTCTGGCGCCGTTGCCGGGGAGTGAAGCGCCTTTGGTAGGTGGAATTTGGTAAGGAAAAAATATATAGTGTGCTGAAATTTACTGTCACTTGTTACTATGGAAAGTAATCCTTTGAGGGGCTTGTTCGGGGTATCTTCACCCCGACCGGTAGAGCAAATAGTTGCTCCTCAACCTATTGAACCTACTGAAAATGAAAATGGCAAGTCTCGAAAGAGCTGAGCACGAGCATGCTCTCGACTTGTTTAAGTCGGAGGATCTTAGAAGCTTTGAAATTCCTTCGGGTATGATAGAGAAACTGCTAGCTAATCCTTTTGCAGGAGATGGAACTTTACATCCCGATTTACACTTAATCTATGTGGATGAAGTTTGTGGATTATTTAAGCTTGCAGGTATGCCCGATGATGTTATCAAGAAGAAGGTCTTCCCTTTATCTTTGAAGGGAGATGCATTGACATGGTATAGGCTATGTGATGATATGGGATCATGGGACTACAAACGGTTGAAATTGGAATTCCATCAGAAGTTTTATCCTATGCATCTTGTTCATCGTGATCGTAATTATATATATAATTTTTGGCCTCGCGAAGGAGAAAGCATCGCTCAAGCTTGGGGGAGGCTTAAGTCAATGTTATATTCATGCCCCAATCATGAGCTCTCAAGAGAAATAATTATTCAAAAAATTTATGCTCGGCTTTCTGACAATAATCGCTCCATGCTCGATACTTCTTGTACTGGTTCTTTTATGATGAAGACTATTGAATTCAAGTGGGATTTATTGGAAAGAATTAAATGCAACTCTGAAGATTGGGATCTCGACGAAGGTAAGGAGTCAGGTATAACACCTAAGTTTGATTGTGTTAAATCTTTTATGGACACCGATGTTTTCCATAAATTTAGCACTAAATATGGACTTGACTGTGAGATAGTAGCTTCTTTTTGTGAATCTTTTGCTGCTCATGTTGATCTCCCTAAGGAGAAGTGGTTTAAATATCATCCTCCCATAGAAGTAAAAGTAGTTGAACCTATTAAAGTTGAAGAAAAGACTATCACCTTATAATGATCCTATTGTTCCCACTGCTTATGTTGAGAAACCACCTTTTGCTGTTAGGATAAAGGATCATGCTAAAGCTTCAACTGTAGTCAACAAAAGTAATATTAGGACACACAAACCCCCTGAGCAAGTTAAAGTTGAACCTAATATTGCTATGGTTAAAGATCTCTTGGCTGATAATATTGATGGGCATGTTATTTACTTTTGTGATGAGACAGCTAGAATTGCTAAACCTGGTGCTAAAGATAAACATAGACCTGTGGTAGGCATGCCTGTTATTTCTGTTAAAATAGGAGATCATTGTTATCATGGCTTATGTGATATGGGTGCTAGTGCTAGTGCAATACCTATTTCTTTATATCAAGAAATTATGCATGATATTGCACCCGCTGAGTTAGAAGATATTGATGTTACCATTAAGCTTGCCAATAAAGATACTATTTCACCGATTGGGATCGTTAGAGATGTTGAAGTCTTGTGTGGGAAAGTTAAATATCCTGCTGATTTTCTTGTTCTTGGTTCCCCACAAGATAGCTTTTGTCCCATTATATTTGGTAGACCCTTCTTGAACACTGTTAATGCTAAGATAGACTGCGAAAAGGATGTTGTTACTATTGGTTTGGATGATATGTCTCATGAGTTTAATTTTTCTAAATTTTGTAGACAACCTCGTGATGAGGAATTGCCTAGTAAAGATGAAATTATTGGTCTTGCTTCTATTGCCGTACCTCCTAGTGATCCTTTAGAACAATATTTGCTAGACCATGAAAATGATATGTTTATGAATGAAAGAAGGGAAATAGATGAAGTATTCTTTAAACAGGGACCTATTCTGAAACACAATTTGCCTGTTGAAATCCTAGGGGATCCTCCTCCACCCAAGGGTGATCCCGTGTTTGAGCTTAAACCGTTGCCTGATACTCTTAAATATGCTTATCTTGATGAAAAGAAGATATATCCTGTTATTATTAGCACTAACCTTTCAGAGAAGGAGGAAGAAAAATTATTGAAAACTCTGAAGAAGCACCGTGCTGCTATTGGATATACTCTTGATGATCTTAACGGCATTAGTCCCACTCTATGCCAACACAAAATAAATTTGGAGGAAGACGCCAAACCAGTTATTGATCATCAACGACGGCTGAATCCTAAGATAAAAGAAGTGGTAAGAAAGGGAATACTAAAGCTCCTTGAGGCAGGTATAATTTATCCCGTTGCTGATAGTCAGTGGGTAAGCCCTGTCCATTGTGTCCCTAAGAAGGGAGGTATTACTATCGTTCATAATGATAAAGATGAATTGATTCCGCAAAGAATTATTACAGGTTATAGGATGGTAATTGATTTCCACAAATTAAATAAGGCTACTAAAAAAGATCATTACCCCTTACCTTTTATTGATCAAATGCTAGAAAGATTATCCAAACATACACATTTTTGCTTTCTAGATGGTTACTCTGGTTTCTCTCAAATACTTGTGTCAGCTGATGATCAAGCAAAGACCACTTTTACTTGCCCTTTCGGTACTTTTGCTTATAGACGTATGCCTTTTGGTTTATGTAATACACCTGCTACCTTTCAAAGATGCATGATGGCTATATTTTTTGACTTTTGTGAAAAGATATGTGAGGTTTTCATGGACGATTTCTCTGTTTATGGATCCTCTTTTGATGATTGCTTGAGCAACCTTGATCGAGTTTTGCAGAGATGTGAAGAAACTAATCTTGTCTTGAATTGGGGGAAGTGCCACTTTATGGTTAATGAAGGCATTGTCTTGGGGCATACAATTTCTGAAAGAGGTATTGAAGTGGATAAAGCTAAAATTGATGCTATTGAAAAGATGACATGTCCCAAGGACATCAAACGTATAAGAAGTTTCCTTGGTCATGCCGTTTTTTATAGGAGGTTCATTCAGGACTTCTCAAAAATTTCTCGGCCTCTGACTAATCTATTACAAAAAGATATACCATTTGTCTTTGATGATGATTGCGTAGAAGCATTTGAAATACTTAAGAAAGCATTCATCTCTGCACCTATTGTTCAGCCACCTGATTGGAATTTAACCTTTGAAATTATGTGTGATGCTAGTGATTATGCTGTAGGTGCTGTTCTAGGGCAAAGGGTCGATAAGAAACTAAATGTTATTCAATATGCTAGTAAAACTCTAGACAATGCCCAGAGAAATTATGCCACTACTGAAAAAGAATTCTTAGCAGTTGTATTTGCTTGTGATAAGTTCAGACCTTATATTGTTGATTCTAAAGTAATTGTTCACACTGATCATGCTGCTATTAAATATCTTATGGAAAAGAAAGATGCTAAACCTAGACTTATTAGATGGGTTCTCCTACTACAAGAATTTGATTTGCATATTATTGATAGAAAGGGAGCTGAGAACCCCGTTGCAGACAACTTGTCTAGGTCATAGAATGTTCTTGATGACCCACTACCTATTGATGATAGCTTTCCTGATGAACAATTAAATGTCATAAATGCTTCTCGTACTGCTCCATGGTATGCTGATTATGCTAATTACATTGTTGCTAAATTTATACCACCTAGTTTCACATACCAGCAAAAGAAAAAGTTTTTCTATGATTTAAGACATTACTTCTGGGATGACCCACATCTTTATAAAGAAGGAGTAGATGGTGTTATTAGGCGTTGTGTACCTGAGCATGAACTGGAACAGATCCTACGCAAGTGTCACTCCGAGGCTTATGGAGGGCACCACGCTGGAGATAGAACTGCACATAAGGTATTGCAATCCGGTTTTTATTGGCCTACTCTCTTCAAGGATGCTCGTAAGTTTGTATTATCTTGTGATGAATGTCAAAGAATTGGTAACATTAGTAGACGTCAAGAAATGCCTATGAATTATTCACTTGTTATTGAACCATTTGACGTTTGGGGCTTTGATTATATGGGACCTTTTCCTTCCTCTAATGGGTATACACATATTTTAGTTGTTGTTGATTACGTTACTAAGTGGGTAGAAGCTATTCCAACTAGTAGTGCTGATCATAACACCTCTATTAAGATGCTTAAAGAAGTTATTTTTCCAAGGTTTGGAGTCCCTAGATATTTAATGACTGATGGTGGTTCACACTTTATTCATGGTGCCTTTCGTAAAATGCTTGCCAAGTATGATGTTAATCATAGAATTGCATCTCCTTATCACCCACAGTCTAGTGGTCAAATAGAATTGAGTAATAGAGAGCTCAAATTAATTTTGCAAAAGACTGTTAATAGATCTAGAAATAATTGGTCCAAGAAACTTGATGATGCATTATGGGCCTATAGAGCTGCATATAAAAATCCTATGGGTATGTCTCCGTATAAAATGGTTTATGGAAAAGCATGTCATTTACCTCTCGAACTAGAACATAAGGCATACTGGGCCATTAAAGAGCTCAATTATGATTTTAAACTTGCCGGTGAGAAGAGATTATTTGACATTAGCTCACTTGATGAATGGAGAACCCAAGCCTATGAGAATGCCAAATTGTTTAAAGAAAAAGTCAAAAGATGGCATGACAAAAGGATACAAAAGCGTGAGTTTAATGTAGGTGATTATGTATTGCTATACAACTCTCGTTTAAGATATTTTGCAGGAAAACTTCTCTCTAAATGGGAAGGTCCTTACGTTATCGAGGAGGTATATCGTTCCGGTGCCATAAAAATCAACAACTTTGAAGGCACAAATCCGAAGGTGGTGAACAGTCAAAGAATCAAACATTATATCTCAGGTAACCCTATAAATGTTGAAACTAATATTATCGAAACCGTAACCCCGGAGGAATACATAAGGGACACTTTCTAGAACGTTTCAGACCCCGAAAAGGAATAGGTATGTGGTACGGTACGTAAACCAACTCCAAAACAGTTCTAATGGCAAATTTTCTCCGTTTTGGAATATTTAGAAAAATAGGAAAATAAGAAGCAGTCTGGGAAGGACACGAGGCTTCCACGAGGGTGGGAGGCGCGCCCCCCTACCTCGTGGGCACCTCGTGCGCTCTCCGGACTCCGTTTTCTTGCACGGTACTTCTTTCGGTCGGTAAAAATTCATTATATAATCTCCCAAAGGTTTTGACTCCTGTATCACGCAAATATCCTCTGTTTTCATTTCGAGCTGTTTTTCTGACAGATCTAGATCACCATGACATCTCCAAGCACCCCCAAGGACAAGTTCTTCGAGAAGGTCATCAACCCCTACCTCGCGGAGGTGCTGCAACACCCTCAAACCACTGAGATGCGTGATGGGTTGCTGCACATCCGCGATGTTGAGGGACCAAGGAGGACAGGAAGCGTGGAGACGAGACTCAAAGCAATGGAGCAACAAGTTTTCAAGTGCCAGGGGATGGTGGAACGCGGACTCAATGCCTACCATATGATGATCGCAGAGTTCACCAACAACCACAAGCTGGATGCCAAGAACATTGGGGAGACCATCTTCAAGCTTCACGAGAAGATCGAGCACCTCCAAGCCCAAATCTATGACCCGCAAAACCAAAACTGTGAGTATGAATATAGATTCAAGAGGATGAGTTTGGCTGCAGATTTGAGGATTCCGGAGACTCGATCATCCTTCTATGATGGTGAGCCTATGCCTTGGAAGATGGACGACAAGCCTACATCATCAACAACTCCATCACCTTCGCCAGCAAAAGAGATATAATCACATGGGTATGGGCACTCCTCTTGGAAACTGCCAAGCTTGGGGGAGGTGCCCCGGTATCGTATCACCATCACACTCCTATCTTTACCGTTTTTCTTAGTTCGATCCTTTTAGTAATATCTTGCTCTAGTAGAATAAAGTTTTTGGTATGATCTAGTTTTGAGTTTTGCTTTATGATCCCTCTATGTAATCGAGTCCGTGAGCTATATAATAAAGATTAGTGTTGAGTCAAGGGCTTGATTATCTTGCTATGATTATGAGTGAATAAAAGAAAAAGAAACAATAAAAAGAAATAAAAAGAGATCATATTGATCTTATAGAGAGTAATGAATTCACATATAAAGAGTATGATGATTAAAAGTTGTTGAGAGTTGACAAACATAGTTTTGGTCATCGTTGCAATTAATAGGAATTAATAAAGAAAGAGAGGTTTCACATATAAATATACTATCTTGGACATCTTTTATGATTGTGAGCACTCATTAAAATATGACATGCTAAAGATTTGATGTTGGACAAGGAAGACAACGTAATGGGTCATGTTTTCTTATATCTGAGATAAAGTATATTGTCATGGATCATCCAACATGTTGAGTTTGCCTTTCTCCCTCATGCTAGCCAATTCTTTGCACCAAGTAGAAATACTACTTGTGCTTCCAAATACCCTTAAAACTAGTTTTGCCATGAGAGTCCACCATATCTACCTATGGATTGAGTAAGATCCTTCAAGTAAGTTGTCATCGGTGCAAGCAATAAAAATTGCTCTCTAAATATGTATGACTTATTAGAGTGGGAGAAAATAAGCTTTATACGATCTTGTGATGTGGAAGAAATAAAAGCGATGGACTGCATAATAAAGGTCCATATCACAAGTGGCAATATAAAGTGACGTTCTTTCGCATTAAGATTTTGTGCATACAACCCTGAAAGCGCATGACTACCTCTGCTTCCCTCTGCGAAGGGCCTATCTTTTACTTTTATCTTCTACCTTATGCAAGAGTCATGTGTAAGTTAGCATGAACTATTATTGTTGACATTACCCTTGAGGTAAAAGGTTGGGAGGCGAAACCATAAGCCCCTATCTTTCTCTGTGTCCGATTAAAACTCCGTAACCACAAGTATTGCGTGAGTGTTAGCAATTCTGAAAGACTAAATGATAGTTGAGTATGTGGACTTGCTGAAAAGCTCTTATATTGACTCTTTCTAATGTTATGATAAATTGCAATTGCTTCAATGACTGAGATTATAGTTTGTTAGTTCTCAATGAAGTTTCTGATTCACACTTGACATTGTGGATAGATTGTTAATTTATTATAAGAAATAAAATGACAATATCCATATATGTTGCTGATATAAAAATGATCATGATGCCCTCATGTCCATATTTTATTTTATCGACACCTTTATCTCTAAACATGTGGACGTATTTATCGTTATCGGTTTCCGCTTGAGGACAAGCGAGGTCTAAGCTTGGGGGAGTTGATACGTCCATTTTGCATCATGCTTTTATATTGATATTTATTGCATTATGGGCTGTTATTACACATTATGTCACAATATTTATGCCTATTCTCTCTTATTTTACAAGGTTTACATAAAGAGGGAGAATGCCGGCAGCTGGAATTCTGGGCTGGAAAAGGAGCAAATATTATAGACCTATTCTACACAACTCCAAAAGTCCTAAAACTCCACAGAAGTTATTTTTGGAAATAATAAAAAATACTGAGCGAAGAAAATACCAGAGGGGGCCCACACCCTGGCCATGAGGGTGGGAGCGCGCCCCCTGCCTCGTGGGCCCCCTGGTGGCCCTCCGGTGCCCATCTTCTGCTATATGAAGTCTTTCGTCGGAGAAAAAAAATCATAAGCAAGCTTTCGGGACGAGACTCCGCCGCCATGAGGCGGAACCAATCTAGGGCTCCGGCGGAGCTGTTCTGCCGGGGACACTTCCCTCCGGGAGGGGGAAATCATCGCCATCATCATCACCAACGATCCTCTCATCGGGAGGGGGTCCATCTTCATCAACATCTTCATCAACACCATCTCCTCTCAAACCCTAGTTTATCTCTTGTATCCAATCTTTGTCTCATAGCCTGGGATTGGTACCTGTAGGTTGCTAGTAGTGTTGATTACTCCTTGTAGTTGATGCTAGTTGGTTTACTTGGTGGAAGATCATATGTTCAGATCCATTATGCATATTAATACCCCTCTGATTATGAACATGAATATGCTTTGTGAGTAGTTACGTTTGTTCCTGAGGACATGGGAGAAGTCTTGCTATTAGTAGTCATGTGAATTTGGTATTCGTTCGATATTTTGATGAGATGTATGTTGTCTCTCCTCTAGTGGTGTCATGTGAACGTCGACTACATGACACTTCACCATTGTTTGGGCCTAGAGGAAGGCATTGGGAAGTAATAAGTAGATGATGGGTTGCTAGAGTGACAGAAGCTTAAACCCTACTTTATGCGTTGCTTCGTAAGGGGCTGATTTAAATCCATATGTTTCATGCTATGGTTAGGTTTACCTTAATACTTCTTTTGTAGTTGCGGATGCTTGCAATAGGAGTTAATCATAAGTGGGATGTTTGTCCAAGTAAGGACAACACCCAAGCACCGGTCCACCCACATACCAAATTATCAAAGTAACGAACGCGAATCAGATGAACATTATGAAAACTAGCTTGACGATAATTCCCATGTGTCCTCGGGAGTGCTTTTCTCTATATAAGAGTTTGTCCAGGCTTGTCCTTTGTTACAAAAAGGATTGGGCCATCTTGCTGCACTTTATTTACACTTGTTACTTGTTACCCGTTACAAATTACCTTATCACAAAACTATCTGTTACCTATAATTTCAGTGCTTGCAGAGAATACCTTGCTGAAAACCGCTTATCATTTTCTTCTGCTCCTCGTTGGGTTCGACACTCTTACTTATCAAAAGGACTACGATAGATCTGCACCGCCGTTTCATCCTTGCGATGAGCCGCCGCGCTACTGCGGCCCGTCGAACCGCTTGTGCCAAGCCGTCCCAGCCTCGTGCTTGAGCCGTCGCCGCCTCGCGCTGATCCAAAGAGCCACCCCGCGACCGTCGTTGAGCCGCCCGCCGGCTGTGACCCGGCCTCCGTACCCCGCTCCTCTGCTGAGCCGTTTTGGGCTTTGAGCCACTGTAGCAGTTGCCGCTCCAACCCGCTTTCGCGTCCGTGCTCCTTGCCATCAACGAGTCGCCAACTCCGCGACCCTGCTGTTAAGCCGCCGGTGCCAATCCACCACGGACACAACCCTGCCTCATGCCGCCCGAGCTGCCGCGGCGCGGTTCTCAGTCACCGGCCTCACATCGCTTGAGCACGCCGCTGCCTGGTTCTAAGCCATCTTCACATGTGTGGATTCGAGTCGCCGTCGCCTCTGCAACCTCAGCCTCCAACGCAGTTCTTGCGGTTCGTTCCCGCCGATGCGCCGCCATCTGCATCCGTTAACCCATCGGTGTGCTGCTATCCCCCGCGCCGAGGCGCTGCTATCTCCTCTGACCCGCCACCATGGCTGAATCCCATCACCATTGCGGATTGAGCCGCCTCCGTCACGGCTGTGCACCGCTGGCGTGCTTTCTATCACTACCGCACCACAAGCCGCCATGGCCTCATCGCCATGCCTCGCCGAGGACCCGCCTTGACGACCCGCTACAACGCGTGGCCCACCTTCACCTCTACTGACTCGCCGCACCGGGTCACTTTTGCTACTGCTGTGGCGCGCTACTGTTGCTCCGCTTGGCTCCGCCTTCGCGGCCGGCTCTGCCCGCCTCCTCTGCCTCGCACTTTAAGCCGCCAGACTTCACGACCGGGGCCAAGTCGCCGCCGCTTTTCATCTCACCGAGCTGCCGAAGAGCGCCTTGTTTCTGCGCAGTTTCGACTCGGCCCCTGTTGCCGCTGAGCCGCCTCAGCCGCCTCAGCCGCCCCTGCGAGACCCCACCGGGTTGCCGCCGGTTGTGTCCGGCTATGAGCTGCCATGCTCTGGGCCCACGCCGATCAATGGCGTCACTTCCGAGCCGCCATCGCATCTCGAGTCACCGCCCGCGAGCCGCCATTGCTGGTTCACCTCCATCACCGAGTCGCCTTCGTCGACTTGCTGTCTGCCTTGCCGTCGCCCGCGCCAGGCTGCTTCCGTCCGCCTCGAGCCGGTCTCACTCCACCTTGGCCATGAGTCGCCGTTGCCATCGCGCTTGCCTCCACTGTAGACATCGCCAAGTCGCCGCTTTCTGAGCCGGCCTCGCTCCGCCTTGCCCTCTGCCGTCACACTCCACCTCAACCCGACATCTTTCTGTAAACCCGCCACACCGTGAGCCGTCGGTCACTGCGCCTTGTTCCATCTTAAGTCACCATCAACACTTTTCCGCAGCAGGCCAGTTTTCGCCGTGAGTCGCCGTTGGCTGGAGTCGCCGCTTCTCGCCTTCGCAGAATTGCTTTCGCTCGACCCGCCTCCGCCTCGCATAGCCATCGCAGCTATGCCACCGTTGTGGCCTTGTCTGTAGTTTCGTGCATGTTATCTACTGCATGTTAAAACAAACTCCACTGCAACTACGGGCATGCACGAGAACAACAGGGTTCAATGTTCAACAGTGGCCAAGTCGCCGCTTCCGGCGCGCCTTAGCAGCAGAGCTTAATCAAATTCAACGAAGCCGGTTCTCATCATATTTTGTCTCAAAGATCAAGACTGCAAGCGGAGTCAAAAGGTAGCAGCCATGGTAAAATGTTTGCTCTGTAAACTCCGCCGAGCACTGGCCATTACTTCATGCAAGGACCAAGGAAAAATGCCACAGACGTGGCCGTCAATTTGTGCTATTTAGTACTAATTGCCGCACGCATAACAGACGAGTTGTGCTGATTGCTTTACCCGTCAAAGAAACAATCTGTCAAGTCAGACTCCCATGTAGTACCAACTTTATTGTTCTACGCTCACAGACATTCTGATGGACAATGCATCACATGGAAATCATCTATCATCCAAATATATCAGGTGATATCTGTCTAATTTACTTTTTGGTACTTATTAATTCTTGTGAGAACAAGTACTCTGTCCAGTGTTGTTATACGCAGGACAAATATTCACTATAAAAGTGACGCCAATACCCCGAGTACGGAGTGCGAGCCGGTGACATCTATATTGGTGTCTGCGCATATTACGTTGCCCGAATCGGCCATGATTGATTTCAGCTTCACCGTGGTGATCATCAACTCCGTAGTGGATAATTTATGGCATAACGTATCAGGTGAAATCCATCCAGTATATTTTTATAATACATATTACTTTCTTTAAAAGAGCAATTATTTTGGCTTGCAAGTTCTCCAATGCAGGACAAATTGTTTACTGCAAAAGGGCCTATTATATCACTGAGCTGTTCAACTATATGCCGGTTTATATCACGGCCAAGTATGAAGAATCTCAAGCCAACTCCTCGAGTTATCTTAAGACTCGGGGGCTACAATGACATGACTCGGCAGAATTGGCCGGTTTCAGTGAATTCAAGAACTCCGGGTCATTGAAGGGGAAGATAACCCGGTCCCGGAGGCTGCTGCCATATTGATGAAAATAACCCGGTCCCGGAGGCTGCTGCCATATTCAAGAGACATCTCTCTTCCATAAAGCTTTGAAGCTCTCAATATCCGGTTTAAAATCCCGGTTCAAAAAGAATCCATCTCTCGCAGGTTTGAGTTCTCAGGAAAAATTAAAGGTTGCCAAAGAGAATTTGCTGCCATGATGCGCGGTTTAAACATGGGTATCCTGCCTTATTGGCTTGTCACATTATATAGTCACTTCCGCGGCTTGACACCCGGTTTACCGGGACCAAAGAGAGTTTGTTGCATAGGTGTATTCACCAAAGAGAACATAGGTGCCCGGTGAGCACAGCTCACAAATAAGTCACTTGGGGGCTTCCTGTTCAAACATAGGCGTATTCACCAAAGAGAACATAGCGTTACTACCCTCTTGACCGAATATGTCACTTGGGGGCTTCCTGTTCAAACATAGGTGTATTCACTAAAGAGAACATAGCGTTACTACCCTCTTGATGGGGTTATTTTGTTCAAACATAGGTGTATTCACCAAAGAGGACATAACCCTTTCGGGTCATCCTACCTGTATACTAGCTGCTTCTTCATCAGGTAATCCTGATTGACCCGCCGAACTCTTAACAATCAATCTTTTAAGGTGTATTCACCAAAGATCCTGAATTTGTTAAGGTTAAAATGCTGGTTTGTCATGTGAGAGCACGGCTTATTGATAGTCAGGATACACCCAGGCTTATAAGCCGCCTTCCTTGAAACTTGGATAAATCGGCCCGTGATGCATGATGCTACTCCGACTCCGCGTACTCCTGATAAGTCTATCTTTTAATAAGACCTGAACTTACATGGGTTCAGATGTTGATTGGGTCATGTGAGAGCCGGCTCACGGAAAGCGCGTACCTTCCAGTGGCCATCAGGCTAGTTTCATTGAAGAAGAAACTTTGGCTTGGCGGCCTGCAAAAGCCTCGATTTTTTGATTTTTCATTTTGGCTTGATATCATCCCTTTTTTCTTACCATATGGTTTTTAACAAGTCGGGCCAAACAGCCTTGATTATGTCTCATATTTGGGATATTACCCCCTACCCTGGTTATGGACTTCTATGGTCACCAGCGGACTTATACTGGGCATCATGACCCGCCCTGCGGTAAACCGCCAGGGCACTTATGATCTGCTTGTGTGCAGGAACCGGTTTTCAAACCGGGTTATATTATTCAAATCTTTAATAGCCAACATGGCTGGATTTTTATTATGGTTATCAATAACCAATATTATGATTAAGGTTTTCAAAGTCGCTTCAGCGCAATGGCTATTATTTTATCAATGGATATAATTTATTCTACAATGGAAGGAATAGTCTCGAGTCGCTGCAGGCTTACGACTCGGCACTTGGGGGCTACATTATTCAAGTTGAGATTACATCAAATATGCAAGTCCCATGTCACTGCCAACATGCACCATGACACTTGGGGGCTAATGCAAAGTCATTTTTACTGGCCTTATTGAAGACCCAACTCATCACATCATAGTGAGCCGGCCCTTGGGGCTACCAATTGCTCCTGTCAAAAATTTAAGGTACACAAGCTTTAATCCATTATATTGAAAGGTTTATTGCTTAGTTGGTAGAGTACAAATCTCTTAACCTTGTGGACGTGGGTTCTAGCCCCATGGTGGGGGTTACGTCATATGAAGTTATTTTCAATGAAGTATATATATAAAGTCCCAGCTCAGTATTATCTTACTGAGCCGGCCCTTGGGGGCTACACGTTGCTATTCAAGTCTACATGATCATATCTACAAAGTCCCTGCTCATTGCTGCATAATGACCCGGCCCTTGGGGGCTACACTGGTTGAAGTTTTTATGAGCATAAGGCAATTACAAGTCCCAGGCTGCTGCAAGCATGACAATCCGGCACTTGGGGGCTACATATGTGGAATATTCAGTTTTGACTAGTGATTGAGATGAACAACCTGGATTTCTTCAAGGTTGCAACCTGGTTTGTACCAGTAGCTATTTGTTTAATCTCTCTCTCTCTCTCTCTCTTGTATTCTTGTTTTGGCACGATCTTGATGTGTCGCGGGCTTTGTTAATGTAGTTGGATCATATGGTCTTTTTCCCTCTCTATCTTGTTGTGATGAATTGAGTTTTCCCTTTGAGATTTCGTTTTATCTGATTGAATACTTTTATGGATTTGAGAGCACTTGATGTATGTCTTGCTATGAATACCCGTGGTGACAATGGGTATCATATTGATTCACTTGATATGTGTTTTGGCACTCAACTCACGGATTCCCGAGGTGACATTGGGGTAATCTATGCATAGGGGTTCATGCACGTTCTCGTCTTTGATTCTCTGGTAGAAATTTTGGGGCACTCTTTGAGGTTCTTTGTGTTGGATTGAGTATTATGAATCTGAAATTGTTTGATGCATATCGTATAATCAACTCACGGATACTCGTGGTGACATTGGAGTATCTAGGTGACATTAGAGTTGATTGATGCGTATCATATGGTGTTATTTTAGTATGAACTCTTAGATAGATAGATCGATCAGAAAGAATAACTTGGTGTTATTTTAGTATGAACTCTTGGATAGATCGATCGAAAATAATAGCTTTGAGGTGGTTTCGTACCCTACAAACAATTTCTTCTTATGTTCTCCGCTAGATAGGAACTTTGGAGTGATCCTTCATCGCACGTTGAGGGATGGTTATATGATCCAATTATATTAGCATTGTTGAGAGATTGCACTAGTGAAAGTACGAACGCTAGGCCTCATTCTCAAGCATTGCAACACCGTTTGTGCTCTGTTTTATCAATTGCTACCTTGCTGTTTTTAATTGTTCCTATTACAAAAATCAATATCTACTATCATTACTACGCTTGTATCACCATATCTTCGCCGAACTAGTGCACTTATACAAATTACCATTGTATTTGGTGTGTTGGGAACACAAGAGACTTTTTATTATTTGGTTGAGGATTGTTTGAGAGACCATATTCATCCTATGCCTCCCACATATTGATAAACTTTAGGTCATCCACTTGAGGAAAAATTGCTACTGTCCTACAAAACTCTGTATTTGGAGGCCCAACACAAGTATACAAGAACAAGTTGTGTAGTAGACATCAAGCAGCTTTACGATGAATTGTGCTTCTGTGTGAAGCACGTTCGTGCTTCCTGAAAAGTGAAAGCACATGTGTTCTTCCAAAAAAGTGGAAAAAATACAACTGTGCTTCTTGGTGTTTTTTGGGTTTTCATTTTTGTGTTTTCGGTTTTCCCCGGTATCTGTTTTTTATATTTCTAGGCTTTTCGGGAATTAAAGCTCGTCCAAACCTATTCTCAGCCACCGCCGCGACCTCTCGAAGCCGGTCCTCCATGTCCTCGACTTGGATCTCCGGCAGCGGAACTGCAAAAGACAATACAAGGAGCCCGTTACGACACCTGGAGGCCTCCGGAGTCATCTTACACTCAAGACAAAAAGATAGAACACATACCTTTGGCAGCGGCAGTACTGTTGTGCCTCAGCAAGCCACGTAGCACTCTCCGCGCCATCCCTCCGAAGCAGGGCAATCTTCTATTCGGTCTCCTGGGCCACCCTAGCCTGCTCTGATGCTTTCTTCTCCGCGGCGTCCAAGTCATGTTGAACCAAGCCCGAAGGTCTTTACTCTGCTCCAGGTCAGCGAGAGGGCACGACAAGCCTCCTGTTCTTGCTGAAGGGCAGCCTAAAGACCACGTTTGGCGGACATTGTTGTCTCCAGCTCTTTTTGGACAGCCCGCTTCCGGGCCTAGGAGGCCTCATCCACATCTTGACGAAGAGTCGCAGTCATCCCGAGGGCTGCACAAGAAAACTATCACACCACAATGACCAAGTGAGTGCATCAAAAGTGGAGCCTCGTGGGCATAATCTAAGGTAATAACTTACAGGAAGAGACATCCACGTCATGTTGAAGGCCTTTAGCCTTCTGCTGAAGAGACACAAGCCGCCTCTCCAGTTCAGACATTTGCGCAGCAAGGTCACTATTTCCCTCGGCAAGCACCTGGACAAATACATATGATCAGGTATACAATGGGCCACCTCTCAAACAATGTATGAAGAAACCAAGCATGTCGCTCAGAGCATCACCGTCCTCGGCCCCGGGGGCTACTACTACCACAACTACACCCGAAGAGGGTCATACCTTGAAGCTGGGCTTCGCAGCATGGCCGACTTCCTTTAGGGCCTCTGATGTCTACTACGCAACCTTCTTCTTGTAGACTCATTTTGGGCCTCCAAGTGCAGAGTTTTGTAGGACAGTAGCAAATTTCTCTCAAGTGGATAACCTAAGGTTTATCAATCCGTGGGAGGTGTAGGGTGAAGATGGTCTCTCTCAAACAACTCTGCAACCAAATAACAAATAGTCTCTTATGTCCCCAAAACACCCAATACAATGGTAAATTTCTTCAAAATAAAACTACCACCGTGCTCTAAAAAGATATAAGTGAAGCATTAGAGCAAATGACAAACTACTCAAAAAGATATAAGTGAAGATCAATGAGTAGTTGAATAATTATGTAACTATGTGAAGACTCCTTCTCATAAATAAAATTTCAGATCCTAAGTACTTTATTCAAACAGTAAGCAAAACAAAATAAAATGACATTGCAAGGATAGCACATATCATGTGAAGAAGCAAAAACTTAGGTTCAACAGAAACTGACCGATCATTGTTGAAGAAGAAAGGTGGGATGCCAACTGGGGCATCCCCAAGCTTAGATGCTTGAGACTTCTTGAAATATTAATTAGGTATGCCTTGGGCATCCCCAAGCTTGATCTCTTGTGTCTCCTTAATTCCTCGCATATCATAGTTTCCCAAAATCTCAAAACTTCATGCACACAAAACTCAACAAGAACTCGTGAGATAGGTTAGTATAAATCCATGCAAAACCTTATCATTCTCTACTATAGAAAATCACTAAAATTGTAATTTGAAATTGCATGCTAAATGCCTCTGCATATTTAAGACTCCTATCCTCAAATAGAATCATTAAACAAGCAAACATATGCAAACAATGCAAACATAACAGCAATCTGTCTAAACAGAACGATCTGTAAAGAATGCAAGAGGAATCATACTTCCCTAACTCCAAAAATTCTGAAAAATTACCACACTGTAGATAATTTGTTGTTACTCATTGTGTAAAAATTTCAAGATTTTATCATGTTCTGACTATTCACAAATATTCAAAACATAACAGCAAACTTTCTGTTTTTAAAACAACAACATAAGGACTTGCAAACTAAGCATGGTAAAGGCTACACTTGACCTTTTTTTTATTGAAATAAAAGATTTAAAACATTACTCTAAATAACAGCAAGCAAATCCTAATAAAAGAAAATGACACTCCAAGCAAAACTCATATCATGTGGTGAATCAAAATATAGCTCCAAGTAAGGTTACCGATGAACGAAGATGAAAGAGGGGATGCCATCCGGGGCATCCCCAAGCTTAGGCTCTTGGTTGTACTTAAATATTACCTTGGGGTGCCTTGGGCATCCCCAAGCTTAGGCTCTTGCCACTCTTTATTCCATAGTCCATCAAACTTTACCCAAAACTTGAAAACTTCACCACACAAAACTCAACAGAAAACTCATAAGCTCCATTAGTATAATCAAACAAATCATTCACTTTGGTACTATAAAGACAAGATTCATAATTTTTCTCACATGATACCTACTGTACCCTATCATTTCTACAATTTATATTAAGCAATATAAGCCATAGAAACTAGAAAACAAGCAAACTATGCATCGAAAATAGAATCTGTCAAAAATAGAACAGTCTGTAAAGATCTGAATTGAATCATACTTTTGTAACTAAAAATTCTGAATAATTAGGAAAACCTAGAAAATTTGTATATCAATCTTGTGTAAAAAATTCAGATCAAAAGCATGTTCCAGTGAATTTTCAAAATTCCTGGACTGAGAGCAAAAGTTTCTGTTTTTGCACAAAATCAAATCAACTATCATCCACACTATCCCAAAGGCTTTACTTGGCACTTTATTGAAACAAAAGATATAAAACATGATTACTACAGTAGCATAATCATGTGAACACACTAAAACAGTAGGGGTAAATGTTGGGTTGTCTCCCAACAAACGCTTTTCTTTAATGCCTTTTAGCTAGGCATGATAATTTCAATGATGCTCACGTAAAAGTAAAGAATTGAAAGGCAAAGAGAGTATCATGAAACATATGTGACAAGCACATTTAAGTCTAACCCACTTCCTATGCATAGGGATTTTGTGAGCAAACAACTTATGGGAACAAGAATCAACTAGCATAGGAAGGCAAAACAAGCATAACTTCAAGTTTTCAACATATAGAGAGGAAGCTTGATAATATTGCAATATGTAAAAGCATATGTTCCTCTCTCATAATAATTTTCTGTAGTATCATCAATGAATTCAAAAATATAACCATCACATAAAGCATTATTTTCATGATGCACAAGCATACAAATTTTATTACTCTCCACATAAGCAAATTTATTCTCATTCAGAATAGTGGGAGCAAACTCAACAAAATAACTATCATGTGAGGCATAATACAATTGAAAATTAAAATCATGATGAAAAGTTTCATGGTTATCGTTGTTCTTTATAGCATACATGTCATCAAAATAATCATCATAGATAGGAGGCATGCTTTCATCATAATAAATTTGCACATCAAAACTTGGGGGACTAAAAATATCATCTTCATCAAACATAGCATCCCCAAGCTTGGGACAAACATTAATTGCAGCAAATAAATTCTCAAACATGTCATTCTCATCGAACATATCATCCCCAAGCTTGGGCCTTTGCATATCATAAGCATAATCACTCTCATCATTAATAGTATGGATAACACCAATAGTATAGCAATTATTATCATCACAATTTTCTAAGTTGGTGCCAAAAATATTTTCAAGATTATAACGAGTATCATTACTTTCCCAATCATAATCATCACAATGAGTAATAGGCTTAAGAATAATAGGAGCAACATCATTTGGGAGGGATACCTTTTTACCTTTGCTTCTCTGTCTTTTCTTTTTCTTCTTCACATCATGTGTGGGTTTAATCACCTTTTTGGAGCTCCTTATTGATGAGATTGGTTGAATAAAAAGCTCCTCCTCATTACCTAATTCATCATAAGAAAAAATAGGAGGATATTGGGAAACCTCTTCCCCTTCATTAGTATTCTCTTCATCTTCTATTTGTTTTCTTGTCTTTAAGTAATTGGCAATATAAGGATTCTCAATGCAATTTACCGCACAATACATATAAATTTCCTCTAGATCAAAATCAAGAAATCTCTCAAGATTATATTCTGGAATACCCTTAGTTATACGTTTCATTTCTTCATAACTCAAACTAAGTTCATTATGATGCGCAAGGGAAATCAAGTCATCACAATTTTTGGACATGATGCGATCATGAAACAATTTGCATTGGAGATTTAAATGACCACGTTCATTGCAAAGTTCACAAGGATGGCGAAAAAAATTAAATTTTTCAGCACAAACATCTAGCCTCTCTTGCAACCATTTAGTTTCTAAATACTGATGCCTCTTGCAAAATCTATCTTCCCTATTTGGTATGTAACAACAAACTCTATGCACTCCACAGAAATTGACATGCTTGTAAGAAACATTTTTATCATGACTAGTGCAATCATCATTAGTACTATGGGTATTTAAAGAATTCATACTAACAACATTGCAATCAAGCTCATCATTCAAAGATTGTATGTCAAACATTTTATTGCATTCTTCCTCTAGGAATTGAGCACAATTATCGGAATCCTTATGTTCACGAAAGATATTGAAAAGATGAAGCATATGAGGCAAACTCAATTCTATTTTTTATAGTTTTCTTTTATAGACTAAACTAGTGATAAACAAGAAACTAAAAGATTCGATTGCAAGATCTAAAGATATACCTTCAAGCACTAACCTCCCCGGCAACGGCGCCAGAAAAGAGCTTGATGTCTACTACGCAACTTTCTTCTTGTAGACTCGTGTTGGGCCTCCAAGCCCAGAGTTTTGTAGGACAGTAGCAAATTTCCCTCAATTGGATGACCTAAGATTTATCAATCCATGGGAGGCGTAGGGTGAAGATGGTCTCTCTCAAACAACCCTGAAACCAAATAACAAAGAGTCTCTTGTGTCCCCAACACACCCAATACAATGGTAAATTGTATAGGTGCACTAGTTCGGTGAAGAGATGGTGATACAAGTGCAATATGGATGGTAGATATAGGTTTTTATAATCTGAAAATATAAAATAGCAAGGTAACTAGTAACAAAAGTGAGCAAAAATGGTATTGCAATGATTGGAAACAAGGCCTAGGGTTCATATTTTCACTAGTGCAAGTTCTCTCAACAATGATAACATAATTAGATCATATAACAATCCCTCAACGTGCAACAAAGAGTCACTACAAAGTCAATAATAGCGGAGAACAAACGAAGAGATTATTGTAGGGTACGAAACCACCTCAAAGTTATTCTTTCTGATCGATTTATTGGGCTATTCCTCTAAGTGTCACTGTGACGCCCGGATAATTAGGCTACAGTAATCACATGTTAATGATGCCATGTCACCACGGTTACTATTGTTAATCTCGCGTTAGTTCAAAATCGATTCAAACTCGAATTTGAATTCAAGTCAAACACTTAAAGTTTTTAAAAGTGAAAACTAAAATGTTCTCAATGTGACAAATAAATCATGGATAATACTGGTGAAGAAACCACACTTTTATAAAATGTTTAAATACTATAAAATGAATAAAACGGTAGCAAGTACAATTATTTAAACGCTTTTAAAATAATAAACAATTTCAAAACTAATTGTTATAAGTATTAAACTATTGTGAGCAGTGGCATAATTTGTAGCATCTACTTAGGTGCCACTTTGGTATTTTACTAAAACTAAGATAAATGGAAACTAAAAGAAAACAAAATTAGAAAAATAATTAAAAAGTAAAAGAAACCGAAGAGAGGAAAAGGACCCCCCTCACTGGGCCAGATGGCCCAGCTGGCCAGCCCAACTGGGCAAAGTCCCAACCGGCCAACCCCACCCCTGCCTATACCCCCCCACCACGGTAACCCTAGCCCACTACTCCACCACTCGCGCCCCCACTCCCCACGATCCCCTTTTCCCCATCCCGAACGGGATCGAGATCAGGCCAACGCCCGGTCCCCCAACGCCGTCACTCCCCGGCCGCCGCCGCCCTCCCCGTCGCCAACCATCGTTGCCTGGCGTCTCCGCCGACGCCGCCATCGCCCCGCGTGCCTCGGCCTCCCCCTCGTCCCGTGCCGAGGCCGCCGTTCCTGCGCCGCGCCCTCGACCCCGTCGCCTCGCCGGCGACCCGGACGTCCCTCCTTCATCGTCCTCCTCCCCGAGCCCGCTGCCTTGACCCCACGACCGTCGGTGAGGCCCCCAGCCACTTCTCTCCTCCTCCCCGCGCCGAGCCTGGACCGGCGCCCCGCTCGCGGACCAGCTGCTCACCCGCGCGCGTTGTTCCGACTCGACGACGTTGCTGTCACCTCGTCGGCCTGCGCGCCCGTGAACCCCCGCTCCGGCTCTGCCCCTCCCTGCCCCGCCATGGCCTGTGCTGCCGCCTCATTGCCTCAGCTCCGCCGCCCCCCTGCTCGGCCTGGCCGCGCGCTGCGCGCGCCGCTCTGCCCGCGCGCTACCAGCGCCCATCCCGCCAGCGCCTTCGCCCCGCTTCGCCCGCGCGACCCCGCCACCACCTCCACCGCTGCAGCTTGTGCGTGCCGCCGCGCACCTCCTTCGCCCCGCCGGCCCCGCGCCGTTCCGCCACAGCCAGCGCCCGCCACCGCGGTCGCGCCCCCACCCTGGCCGGAGTCCCCTTCCCGGGTAGACTCGGGCGCGCACCCGCACGCCAGTAATCGTCGCCCGCTCACCCGGGGTCGCCCTGACGGGCGCGTGCCTGCACCCACGCCCAAAACCGCTAGGGCCCCCAGGGCCTATGACAAGTGGGGCCCATCCCCTGGAACGTTCTAAAAAAATGAATATAAAAAATAAATAAATAAATAATTAATTAATTAAATAAGTTAATTAATCCTATTTAATTAATCTAATTAACTAGTTAGTTTAATTAAACAGTAATTAGATTAGTTAAACCCTAATTAGACTAAACAGTCAATGACGAATGGGACCCACACGTCAGTTGACCAGTCAACACCTCTGTTGACTGCTGACGTCATGCTGACATCATGCTGACGTCAGTGTGCACTATTCTGGATAATGTTGGATTAAAATAATTAAATAAATGCTAAAAAATGATTTAAATCTTTTAAAATCAATATAAAATAAACCGTGGCTCGGATGGAAAAACTTTGTACATGAAAGTTGCTCAGAACGATGAGACGAATCCGGTCACGCAGCCAGTTCGTCCGCCACGCATCCCTAGCATAGAGAACATGCAACTTTTCCTCTCCGATTCATCTGTTCGAAAACGCGAAACACCGGGGATATTTTCCCCGATGTTTCCCCCCTTCACCGGTATCACCTCATACCGTGTTAGAACACGTCTAGCTCTGCCTGTTGTCCTGTTATGCACTTGCTTGCTATGTATTTACTGTTTCTCCCCCCTCTTCTCTTCGGTAGACCCCGTGACGATGCTGATGCCCTTGTGGTCGACTACGTCACCGACGACCCCTCTTTCTTGTCTGAGCAACCAGGCAAGCCCCCCCTTGATCACTAGATATCGCCTATTCTTCTCTATACTGCTTGCATTAGAGTAGTGTAGCATGTTACTGCTTTCCGTTAATCCTATTCTGCTGCATAGCCTGTCATTGTTGCTACAGTTGTTACCTTTACCTGCTATCCTAATGCTTAGTATAGGATGCTAGTGTTCCATCAGTGGCCCTACACTGTTGTCCGTCTGCCATGCTATACTACTGGGCCGTGATCACTTCGGGAGGTGATCACGGGCATATGCTATATACATTATACTATTACATTACTTATGATACTGTTCGGAGATGGGGGCTGAAGGGGCAGGTGGATCCATCCCGGTAGAGGTGGGCCTGGGTTCTCGACAGCCCCCGACTGTTACTTTGTGGCGGAGCGACAGGGCAGGTTGAGACCACCTAGGAGAGAGGTGGGCCTGGCCCTGGTTGGTGTCCGCGATTACTTCATAATAACACGCTTAACGAGATCTTCGTATTTGATCTGAGTCCGGCCATTTGGTCTATATGCACTAACCAACTACGTGGGAAAGATATGGGCACACGACGTCGTGGTATCAGCCGAAGCCTTCGTGATGTCAGCGACTGAGCGGCGCGCGCCAGATTGGACCGCGTAACATGACTTCCTTTGTAATGGAGGTTGCTAGGTCTGCTTCCGGCCGCCCTCGCAACATGCAGGTGTGCAATGGGCGATGGGCCCAGACCCCTGCACCATAGGATTTAGACCGACGTGCTGACCTCTCTGTTGTGCCTAGGTAGGGCTGCGACGTGTTGATCTTCCGAGGCCGGGCATGACCCAGGAAAGTGTGTCCGGCCAAATGGGATCGAGCGTGTTGGGTTATGTGGTGCACCCCTGCAGGGAAGTTTATTTATTCGAATAGCCGTGTCCCTTGGTAAAAGGATGACCCGGATTTGTACCTTGACCTTATGACAACTAGAACCGGATACTTAATAAAACACACCCTTCCAAGTGCCAGATACAACCCGGTGATTTCTCTCTCATAGGTCGACGAGAAGAGGATCGTTGGGGTAGGATTATGCTATGCGATGCTACTTGGTGAACTTACCATCTACTCTCTTCTACATGCTGCAAGATGGAGGTGGCCAGAAGCGTAGTCTTCGACAGGATTAGCTATCCCCCTCTTATTCTGGCATTCTGCAGTTTAGTCCACCGATATGACCCTTTACACATATACCCATGCATATGTAGTGTAGCTCCTTGCTTGCGAGTACTTTGGATGAGTACTCACGGTTGCTTTCTCCCCCTTTTCCCCCTTTCCTTTCTCTCTGGTTGTCGCAACCAGATGCTGGAGCCCTGGAGTCAGACGCCACCGTTGATGGCGACTCCTAGTACACCGGAGGTGACTACTACTACGTGCACGCCGCTGACGAGGACCAGGAGTAGTTAGGAGGATCCCAGGCAGGAGGCTTGTGCCTCTTTCGATCTGTATCCCGGTTTGTGCTAGCCATCTTATGGCAACTTGTTTAACTTATGTCTGTACTCAGATATTGTTGCTTCCGCTGACTCGTCTATGATCGAGCACTTGTATTCGAGCCCTCGAGGCCCCTGGCTTGTATTATGATGCTTGTATGACTTAATTTATGTTTTTAGAGTTGTGTTGTGATATCTTCCTGTGAGTCCCTGATCTTGATCGTACATGTTTGCGTGTATGATTAGTGTACGATTGAATCGGGGGCATCACAAGTTGGTATCAGAGCCGACTGCCTGTAGGAATCCCCTTTCCAACTCCTTGGCTGAAGTCGAGTCTAGTCGATGAAAACTGTTTTACTAACATGGCTGTGCGGCCCATGGGCCCACATCGCCATTGGGTGGTATTAGGATCTTTTACTTCTCGATCTTTACTCCGGGACTCTGACCTCTCTTCTACTCGGGTTAAACGATTTTACTAACTCCAACTCTAGGGTCTCGTAAATACTTTCTCCCGGAGAGCCCCTCGGTCCGGACGATCGCTTGTTTCACCAGAAGATTCCGAAGACACCCTACGATGTTCTCTTGAGACTATGTGCCATTGCTTTTACAATTCCCTACCACCGGTGTATCCTTATGGATAACTACCTACATTTGTCGTTCATACATTCATCCCCAGTTGATCTTGTTATTACAAGATACACCGAAATTCTCTCTATTGTTTCGAGAATACTTTGTGCCTACTGCCTTGCAGTTCTTTGCCACCTGAATACCCCTACGGATAAGTCCTCGCTCTTACCGAGTATCCGCTCATCCCAGTTGGTTCACGTATTTCACACAAGTCTCCAAAATACCCTTCGATCTTCCGAAAATCCTAAACAGCCCATTGCTCTTGAAATTCTTGCTTGCTTGCATTATGAATAATCTCATAAGTCTGGTAATCTTATTGACATCCTTTGGCATTGTCATTTTGAGTCCGCCGATCTAATATGTTGCGAGTGCTCGCAATCCTTAATTAGGTCCTATAATTATCCTTCCGGCTCAGGAGTCATTTGGATATGAGCTGGTTCTTGACCAATCAATGCCTTGATCGATTGTGCTTCCAAGTCTATTGAACTTATTCATTTTCGATCAGAACGATTGCTTCTGATCCCTTGATTTGGAAATCATAAAATTTCTTTGCATTAAGCTTTGAATTACTCAGTTGTTTCTATAATCTGATGCCTTGGCATTCCTTCTTCCTCTGATTGAGTACCGATACTCACATCAGCCCCGTTGTGGACCGCCATACCCATTGCCGGGTTATTATCCGACAGTGTCCTCCACAACCAAAATTCTTGTGAGTCCTCTACTTGATACATAATGCATTTGGTAAATTGTATCCTCTACTTTTGTCAACGATGCTCTACTTTTGAGCTTGTGTTATCTACTCCTCAAGTTCATGGTATATTTTCTAAGAAGCCCCGATGGGTTGAACCTATGCCTTCCTTAATCTGTGTGAACCCGGAAACTACTACGGGTCATACTCTACTGTTGTTATGTCAGATAAAATTTCAACACTACAACTTCGTCGAAGGCGAGAAGTGAATGAAAGGTTATGCACTAGAGAAGTGCACTACAAAAAAAAGACACATCCGTGACATTTTGGGCCAAACGAATTTTTTTCCTGTCATACATATGACACTTCTATGACGATAATTGTGACAAAACCCGGTATCATCATAGATGTGGTGGGCTCCTACTTCTATGACAAAAAATCATGACAGAAAATGGGCTTTTCATCCTGGGCGGGCCAGAGACGCAGCTGCATGACATTCTTTGGGCCGTCCATGACGGAAAAAACCGTGGTAGAAGCGAGGGCGAGGAAAATTTCGGGGAGTTCCCGGTTACGGTGGGAGGTCGGGGGCCGAGCGATGCGCGTTTCTCTCGTACACGTACGCGCGTGTGTGCGAGGCGTTGGCTCTAACTGAACCCGAGCGAGGCGTTGGGCTCTAACTGAACCCGAGCGATTGCACTGCAGGCTACGCGTTACTGAACCCGAGCGATCGATCGATGGCTGTTAACTGAACCCGATCGAGCCATTCCTTCGCTACTGCTGCTAACTGAAGCTAATCGATGCTGCCTCTGGGATGAACAGTGAGCGTTGCGGGGGGGGGGGGGTTGGATGAACAGTGAGCGGTGGCATTGCCTTTGGATGAACAGGACCCCGTGGTGTGGAGGGCTGGATGAACAGTAGACGGTGGAGGGGTGCCCGTGGAGGGGTGGTTGAACAGGACCCCGTGGTGTGGAGGGCTGGATGAACACTAGACGGTGGAGGGGTGCCCGTGGAGGGGTGGTTGAACAGTAGCCGGTGGAGTAGCGCGCGGTGGAGGCTGGATGAACAGGAGCCCGTGGAGGCTGGAGGAGGTCGACGGTAGCCCGTGGAAGCTGGAGGAGGTCGACGGTGGAGATGAACAGTATCCCGTGGAGTCCCGTTTTGCGGTACGCCACACCCCTCCCGATGAACAGGACCCCCGTTTCGACCATAAGAGGTCCGTTTCGTCCGTTTTGCGGTACGCCACACCCCTCCCGATCAACAGGACCCCCATTTCGACCGTAGGAGGTCCGTTTCGTCCGTTTTGCGGTACACCACACCCCTCCCGATCAACAGGACCCCCGTTTTGACCGTAGGAGGTCCGTTTCGTCTGATTTGCGGTACGCCACACCCCTCCCGATCAACAGGACCCCCGTTTCGAACGTGGCCGGTCAAACACAAGGCCGTTTCCTCCGTTCTGCGGTACACCAGGCCTCGTTTCCATCGCCTGTTCCGTCCAAGCCCTCCTGATGAACATGACCACGCATTCCGTTCCGACCCAGCCGGTTGGCTCCCACGCGTTCCGTTGCCTCCCGATGAACACGACGCATTTCGTTGCCTCCCCATGAACACGACGCATTCCGTTGCCTCCCCATGAACACGACGCATTCCGTTGCCTCCCCATGAACACGGCGACGATGCTGTTTCTCCTTTCCGACCCAGCCATGTCAACGAGCCCTCGCCGTACGTATGCGCGAGTAGGCGTTCGAGACCCCGCCCGTATGTACACATACGTGGCCGTATTTTCTTTCTTGCACCCTGGCTGCTGTACGTACGTGTACATGCTACGTGTGCGCCTCTACTACGACACGTGCGCGCCTCTACATCCACCAGTATATATGTACGTACACGTTCGCGACCAGAATGACAACGCTACGTACGCTTCAACCAGGTGGGTCCCGACTGTCAGGCACTTCCTTGCATGCGAAGATGTAGCTGGTGGGTCCCAGCAGTCAAGGGGGCGAATCGTTTTGTTTTTTTGCCCAGACGCACTTCCTTGCGTGCGAAGGTGTAGCTGGTGGGTCCCAGCAGTCAGAGGGGAAACGTTTTTTTCGCGAAATACGGTGGCCCGTCCGGTCGGTCCCTGCTGTCAGGTGGAGGAATAATTATTTTGCGCATAATAAGGAGGCACTTCCTTGCTATGGCCGATGGAAGCTGGTCGTTGACCACATTGACCACGCCGCGCCGAGAGCACCACGGCGGTGGACGACGGCGAGGCCTAGGAAGGGGACGACACGGAGGCAGGGAAGACTCGGCAGTTGTTTCCCACGCGGAGGGGAGTACGACTGTACGAGGGTTTACTGGTTCGTCTGCCGTCGCCGGAGAATAACAGCAAGTCTGGGTGAGTAGAGGGATGGCTAGGCCAGCGATGGGAGTACGGTGGGGCGGTGAGGCCTGCGCGGCAGCACAGCCGGCCGCGGGGAGGAGGGAGCAGGCAGTCCCGCCGGCGCTTGTTTGAGCGGCTGGAGCAGGAAGAGCAGAGATTGAAGAAGCACGACGGCCGTTGGATGGACATCCAACAGTCAGTGCTTGTGCGTCAACCTTTTTTTAGGAAAGCCTCAAATCTTTGGAAAACATCATACAACCCATCTGCCATTATTTCTAATAATTTACAGCCCATTTGCTAATTCTTAAGGTTTTTTTTGGAGCCCATATTCTTTTTGTTAGCATTACAGCCCATATTGTGGCCACGGTTAAAAAATTATACGAAATTTTGCATATTTTGGTGCGGTCCGAACTGTTTTTAATCCCGAAATTTCGACTCACATTCAAACTGATTTTAAAAATAAATATATATCAATATAAAATCCAACAAATTCTCCATGCATAAAAATTAATGTAATTTAAAATCTTGAAATGAAAAAAAGATATTTGAAACTAATTGCCGGTTTGATGTGTTTTAAAAATGTACAGCCCATTTCTCATTACTGATGGGCCATTTTCTCGGCCAGCCGAATGAAAGCTCTCCTCGTCTTGAAAGATTTGCGGCCCAACAGGCTGACAAAGCGACTTACTTGGCAAATCACAAAAAAACTGGGTTGTGGCCGTGGACCCAGCTGTCAGCCTCTCCACGTACAGTACTCTTCCGATGGAAGTCGTTCCTTGACCACGTTGACCACGCCGCGCGGAGAGCACCACGGCAGTGGACGACGGCGAGGCCTAGGAAGGGGACGACGCGGAGCCGGGGAAAACGCGGCAGTGGAAGCCCGCGCGGAGAGGAGTACGAGGGTTCACTGGTTCGGCTGCGGTGTGAGGCTACCGTCGCCGCAGGGCCTGGCCAGTGGTGGGAATAGTAGGGGGCGGTGAGGCCTCTGCGGCAGCACAGCCGGCCACGGGAGGCAGGAGCATGGGGCACGACCGGCGCTGCTTTGGGCGGCTGGAGCAAGAAGACCAGAGGTTGAAGAAGCACTACGGTCGTTGGATGGACATCGTACGGTCACTAGAGCTAGAATCGTTCATATTGACTAAGTTGACAAAGCCCTTCGTCCCCGTCAACTTAGTAGGCCCACAAGTCAGCCTCCCACCAAGGTGGGTCCCAGCTAGCCGGGGGAGTATTAATTTTTTTGTGCGTAATAAGGAGGCACTTCCGGTGGGTCCGAGCTGACAGCGGGGGGAACGTTTTTTTTGCGAAATACGGTGGCCCGTCCGGTGGGTCCCAGCAGTCAGGGGGAAACAAATTTTTTCGCAAAATACTGGTGGCCCGTCCGGTGGGTCCCCGCTGTCAGGTGGAGGAATAATTATTTTCCGCGTAATAAGGAGGCACTTCCTTGCGGCTGCCGTGGACCCAGCTATCAGCCTCTCCACGTACAGTACTCTTCCGATGGAAGTCGGTCGTTGACCACATTGACCACGCCGTGCCGAGAGCACCACGGCGGTGGACAACGACGAGGCCTAGGAAGGGGATGACGCGGAGCCGGGCAAGACGCGGCAATGGATGCCCACGCGGAGAGGAGTACGAGCGTTCACTGGTTCGGCTGCGGTGTGAGGCTGCCGTCGCCGCAGAATAACAGGGGGTGTGGGTGAGTGGAGGGATGGCCTGGCCAGTGGTGGGAGTAGTATGGGGCGGTGAGGCCTCCGCGGTAGCACAGCCGGCCACGGGAGGCAGGAGCAGGCGGCACGACCGGCGCTGCTTTGGGTGGCTGGAGCAAGAAGACCAGAGGTTGAAGAAGCACAATGGCCGTTGGATGGACATCATACGGTCACTGGAGTATTGACTAAGTTGACAAAGCCCTCCGTCCCCGTCAACTTAGTAGGCCCACAAGTCAGCCCAACAATATGGTGGGTCCCAGCTAGCAGGGGGTATTCATTTTTTTGGGCGTAATAAGGAGGCACTTCCTTGCGTGCGAAGATATAGCTGGTGGGTCCGACCTGTCAGCGCGCGAAATACAGAGGCCCTTCCTGTGGGTCCTAGCTGTCAGGTGGAGGAATCATTATTTTGCGCATAATAAGGAGGCATTTCCTTGCGTGCGGTCGTGGACCCAGTTGTCAGCCTCTCCACGTACAGTCCACTTCCGATGGATGTCGTTCATTGACCACGTTGACCAGGCCGCGCCGAGAGCACCAGGGCGGTGGACGACGGTGAGGCCTAGGAAGGGAACGACACGGAGCCAGGGAATACTCGGCAGTTGTTTCCCACGCGGAGGAGTACGAGGGTTTACTGGTTCGTCTGCTGTCGACGGAGAATAACAGCATGTCTGGGTGAGTAGAGGGATGGCTAGGCCAGCGATGGGAGTACGGTGGGGCCGTGAGGCCTGCGCAGCAGCATAGCCGGCCGCGGGAGGAGGGAGCAGGCAGTCCCGCTGGCGCTTGTTTGAGCGGCTGGAGCATGAAGAGCAGAGATTGAAGAAGCACGACAGCCGTTGGATGGACATCCAACAGTCACTGCTCTCGTGTGTTGACTAAGTTGACAGGGCGTTGCGTGTGCGTCAACCTTTTTTTATGAAAGCATACGCGTCAACCTGTAGTAGGCGCACAAGTCAGCCTCAAATCTGTGGAAAACAACATACAACCCATCTGCCATTATTTCTAATAATGTACAACCCATTTGCTAATTCTTAAGAATTTTTTTGGAGCCCATCTTCTTTTTGTTAGCATTACACCCCATATTGTGGCCACGGTTAAAAAGTATACGAAATTTTGCATATTTCGGTGCGGTCAACTATTTTTAATCCAGAAATATCGATTCACATTCAAACTATTTTGAAAAATAATTTATATAAATATAAAATCCAAATAATTGTCCACGCATAAAAATCAATGGAATTTAAGATCTTGTAATGAAAAAAAATTGAAACTAATTCCCGGTTTGATGTGTTTTAAAAATGTACAGCCCATTTCTGGGCAAACCGAATGAAACTCTCCTCGTCTTGAAAGATTTGCAGCCCAGCAGGGCCGATAAAGCAAGTAGGCCTTGTTTGGGTATTTTCTTAAAAAAAATAGAACTGGGCTAGCCATTTTCAGCAAGAAAAAAACACAACTGGGCTCATGATGTGGTAAACATAAATAAAACCCTGGCTAGACGGGCCACAGCCCCCGCACAGCCCCGTTGTTACCCTGATCCGTCGCTAAAACTAGTATAAATAACAACTGCTTG
Organism: Triticum aestivum; assembly: GCF_018294505.1. Taxonomy (NCBI): domain Eukaryota; kingdom Viridiplantae; phylum Streptophyta; class Magnoliopsida; order Poales; family Poaceae; genus Triticum; species Triticum aestivum. The sequence continues at coordinate 379,730,858 of NC_057811.1, forward strand.
TTCCTCAAAAAAAACTGCGTGACTTGCTGGGTCCCTGGTGTCAGCCGCTCGTAGTGTAATTCTCTCGTTTATTGACTACGTTGACAATGGCGTGAGCCCCAGATGTCTAACCATTAGGAGGAACCATATTTTTGGGCTTGAACTATAGAGGCACTTGCTTGCGTACTTCCATGATGCTGGTGGGTCCCTACTGTCATCCTCTCCACGTATAGTCATCTCCTTGTTCCTCTCGGTTGTTGACGACATTGACAACGCAAGAGGGCGGCGCACCGCACAAGGCGAGCGAATCAAGGCCGCAAGGCGGAGGATGACGGCGAGGCCTCGGACGGAACGAACAGGAGCCGTTGAAGATGCGCTGGTCCAGTCGCAGGCGGAGGGGAGTACGAGGGTTGATTGATTCGGGCGCGGGTGCGTGTTGGGGCTGACGTCGCCGGAGAATAACAGGACGTGTGGGGGAATAGAGGGAGGGACTGGCCAACGTTGGAGGGTACGTACGGTAGGGCGGCGGAGGCGCAGCCAGCCATGGGAGGCGGGAGCAGGCGGAGCCGACGGGGTGGTTTGGTTTGGGCGGCTGGAGGAAGAAGAAGACAAGAGATAGAAGATACATGACAGATGTTGGATGTCAATCCAACGGCTGGTAGGCAGAATCGTTTGTTGACTGGCTAGTAAGTCGACACCACCTTGGATAGGCTATTTCCTCGCGGGTCCCAAATGTCAGAATCCAAATCTGTCACGGTCATGCAGCCTTTCCTATGAAAATTTACAGCCCATTTGATGTGCTAGTTCGAAATAAGTTTGTGGGTGCTGGTGGGGGCTAATCACTTGGCTTCTGTAATGCACAGTGAGCTCAAGCAGCCGGCGAGAGTGATGTTATTTCCCTTGGTTGGGATTTGTTACAATATTTCACTCTAAATTAAACGAATGGCAAGCCATTTGCCTTGTTTCAAAGAAAATATGACAGTCACAGCCGAGTTGAAAAGGGCAGGAACATCTAACTCCAGCTTACAAACTATACAAAAGCACGAGGGTTAATTGTTCATCAGGTTTACAAAAAAAACCAGATTGAAAAGGGCAACAACATCTAACTCCAGCACTATTTTTGGCAGTCACAGTCAAATGGATCGGTCAGGTCCATAGAATGAACATCCTGGGTCATAAAATTTACTGGATTATGACCACAATATGTTGTAAATAGAAGCCCGGCATGTTCAGAAGCTCTTTTGCCCACCCGAAACTCCTTTTTTTGCTCTTCGACATACCCATCCATCAAAACCATGCTGCTGATAAACTTAAGCCTGATGGACAATAGTAACCTCGCATTCAGCAGGAAGAATGTGACAAATCTTTTGTTTGCACGGTTGGCTACATATCGTTCTAGCGTTATTGTCTTCAATCGAATCTCATGAGAAGTGAGAAAATCCGATGCTTACGAATCCACCGATTGGTTATAACTTTCTTACCCCGTCCTGTTGCCTAAATAGACATGAAGATTGAAAATAGTTAAGGTCTAAAAGAAGAGTGTCGAAAGAGCAACAGTTGAACGGTTAATTCTAGTACACTATATGCGGGCTTCCAATGTGCGTGAAATTATCACCTTTATATACAACTTCTCCAGACATGGAAAGCATTGCAGCAAGCCAATAATCTTGTTCAGATCAAAACTATTCATTTGGATATATAAGATCTTGACAGAATCCAGCACCATTGATAGGCCATCCATGGAGAAACTCTTCATTGAGCATAGAACATAATATTAGTACAAAATGTGTACTCCAAGATGATATATAAATTATGCGCAGAAATTTAAAATGCAGCTTATGGTTACAAGTGTAGATGATAATATAAAGTACCTGAAGAACTGTGGAGCCAAACACCATATTGAAATGAGCACAGAGATCATGTATTACACCCAAGGTCTCCAGTTTAGGCGCAGAGAGGACGGTTATTTGCAACGGTGAATAACTAGAATCAAGGATCAACCTTTGAAGTGAAGGGGCATCTTGGATGATGAGCTGCCTTCCGTCAAAAGAAATTCCAATTCTTACAAGGTTAGGCGACTTTATTTGGAGACAACCGATTCTAACTGTGAAAACAAGCACCAAGCACTCCAGCGCAGGGCAACTGGAGTGGATGATGCTGTGCAATGAGGCCTCCGATATACGAACCCGCACAAGTGAAAGTTTCTTGAGAAATGGGAGTCGAAGGTTTAGTACCAGATTGTCTGGTAGGTAGCACAGCGCAAAGGTGGCGGTGTGGAGAGAGGACGAAAACCGCGAGATGGACATCGGTGCTGAGGGCACAAGTTCATGGCGTTCGGTATGTGGTATGTGATTTCCAGGGGAATAGTAGAACTCAAGCAGCTGTAGTTCTGTGAATTCAGGGGATTTCAGCCAGGCGTCCACCGTGCAGGGCATGGTATGCTTGCTCAGGTAGCATGACGGGATGCAGAGGCTTTGAACGGAGCCCTGGTGGGAGGAGATGATGGCTCTGGGGATTTCAAAATCATTGAAGAGAGATAGCTGACGACAGTCGAGATTAAGGGGCACGACGCGCCATAGAGGGCGCCACCGAATTGAGAGGACTTGGGTGCGGCAGCAATCCTTGGTGGGGAGAAGCGAGATGATCTCCCCAAGGACGGCGTCCGGGAGATCGCTGATGCGGTCCACCCGAGATTCTACGGGTTCCTGGGATCCGGTGGGGGCGGGGTCGCCGCTTCTCCCCGCGCTGCCGGGTGCGGGATCTACAACAGGCGTCGCCGCTGGCGGGAGCCTCATCTTCTTGGCGCTGGGGTCAGCCGACTCCATTTTCCTCGAGGGTGTCGCGTCGCGCTCACGGATTTGAGCAGAGTAACGAATGACGAGCCTAGTTGTAGTGCGAGCGAAGAAGAAGGGGAGCTGGGGGTTTTCTGTAGGAGTGAGGAAGAAGGGGAGCTGGGGTTTTCTGTAGGAGTGAGGTGAGGAATTTGGGGGTACGAGTGGAGCGAGCTGACGTGAGGTGGGTGGGAGCGAGGAGGAAGAAGAGCACCCAGGTTTTTTTGGGGGGGGGGCGGTGTGCTGGGTGTGGGTAGCGCCTCTCATTCAGTAAATATATGGGCTTTTGAATTGATTTTACTATTTACTAGTGTGGATGGGCTGTTTTGTCTTGGGCCCAGAGAAACAATTACTACTAGTACAGTGGAGACACTCTACAGCTACCCAGAAAAACAATTACTACTAGTACAGTGGAGACACTCTACCGCTTCTGGCTCCTCCTAGGTCATTGAAACGTCTCCCTATACTGAATGCCGTTATACTTTTGTTCACCGACATGCGGGCCATGCAGCGCGCGGGCCCAAATGCCATCCACCAAATTAGAAGGCAGTATGCAGGCGGAGAGTCACCCCGGTCGTAGCGCGGCAGTAACGAGCCGTCGTATCACAAAACCCCACCTCCCCGCAGTCTAAGTTTGACAGACGAAGCAACCATCATTTCACTCTTCGCTGAATCCCGTTCTCCCTCACCGTCTTCAAGAAAGGCAACACTCGCATCTGCCACTGTTCTTCTCTCCGAACGAAGGGAAGGTAAGCGGATCCGTGATGTTGGTATATTTTCGATCAGAGAAAAAAAAGAACTTTTGCAAAGCAGTAACCGATCCTCACTCTCTTTTTTGTTTCATTGTCATTGCGATTGTGTTTTCCTTTCAGTGGTATCCTAGTATTCGTCAGTTTCATGATGGACCAAGGAGAACCAGGCAAAGATCTGCTGATATTGGAGCAGACGTGGGAGGCTGATCCCCACGAGACAGAGAGCTCCAAGAAGATGGAGGCAACCACCGAGCCGACCCCAGATACGCTCACGGCCACTACTGAGATGGTCAATGCCCCGTTTGAGGTTACATCCCCCGTGGCGCTGCAGGAGCAGTTTTCCCCCTTCGAGGATGTGTCCCCCCCTGAGCTGCCCAAGGTGATTTCCTTCTTTGCCGATCTCGATTGTGGTTTTTCATCTAAGTATGTGGTGATTTTTTTAGAAAAGGAAGTATGTGGTGATTAATAATGCAAAATTTTATTAGCTTCGATGCCATGCTATACATAGTGGTTTAAATAACTTGTGTTTCTTATACTAAAAAGTAATTCAGAATTTGTTTTTGTTTCAATTAGAGCCCTGATGCAGACAAGGATTGTGTGGTTGTACATGTCACTCGCTATGAGGCGGACGACCTGAATATACGCACCGGGAAAACAGAGTTCTTAGGCTGTTGGATCCTGGAAGCCATTTACGGTTATACCAATGAAGAGTTGTATTCCAGCCTCACTGTTGTCAGGCGTGTTGTCCAGGGTGTACTGAAGCACAAGAAGTTCAAAGCTACTCCTTCGTTTGTGAGGCATACTTTTCTTGTCAAGCTTCCGCAGGAAGATGACGTGGCATGCCTCCACAAACAAGTTTATCAGTGGCAAGGCCACAAGGTTGTCTTCATGAAGGCTCACAGGATTGAGCTGCTGCGGGATGTCCTCAATGATGTTCATGGCAAGGTCCGTCTTGTGTCCAGCCCAAATTAGATCGAGGCATGAAATAGTTGCCCCAGCTAGTGTTTAATAGTAGTTTGGATTGTGTCTAATTATCCGAACCTTGCCTGTTATCGACCCCTCTGGGGCTAGTACTCTGTTTGAATCCGTCTATGGGAACTGCTGCTACTTTTGTGTGCCCGTGAATCATGTGAGAACCATCGTAATTGTTGCCAAAACAGATGCGTCCTCACTAGTTTTTTCATGAATATGGCATGGTAAGACATAAGTTGTCACGGTTTATCATACGAGCAGTGTGTGTTTTGATGAAATAGAGCACTCGTTCGAGAACCGTGCGCCGACATATACATAAGTACTTGTAAACACTGTTGGTGCTACCCCAATTGTAAGCAGTTGTGCAGAACACGGCACATTGGCTCAGCTCGCTTCAACACTAGACTATCGACCAGCTAACACTCAACAATCTGCTGTCTGACATATAAGCAACTATGTATCTTGTTACAGTGGTTCATGCAGTTAATTGAGGCCACAATGTAATAAATTCCAAACGTTCACACGCTAGTCCAGCGCTCATGTGGAACACTCACATTAAACTCGTCTTCATAAAAAACTTGAAAAGCATAAGTTAAGCAATTTTATACATCTCAATGATTCATAGAACATAACAAACATATACTAGTTCACAACAAAAGACAAATTTGTGAGAAGGTTTACAAATCAGGAAAAAACAAGCAAGGCTTCTCTGATAAATGGAAACTAAAAGAAAACAAAATTAGAAAAATAAATAAAAAGTAAAAGAAACCGAAGAGAGGAAAAGGACCCCCCCTCACTGGGCCAGATGGCCCAGCTGGCCGGCCCAACTGGGCAAAGGCCCAACCGGCCACCCCCACCCCTGCCTATACCCCCCACCACGGTAACCCTAGCCCACTACTCCACCACTCGCACCCCCACTCCCCACGATCCCCTTTTCCCCATCCCGAACGGGATCGAGATCAGGCCAACACCCGGTCACCGCCGCCCCCAACGCCGTCACTCCCCGGCCGCCGCCGCCCTCCCCGTCGCCGACCACCGCTGCGTGGCATCTCCGCCGACGCCGCCATCGCCCCGCGTGTTTCGGCCTCCTCCTCGTCCCGTGCCGAGGCCGCCGTTCCTGCGCCGCGCCTTCGACCCCGTCGCCTCCCCGGCGACCCGGAAGTCGCCCCTTCGTCGTCCTCCTCCCCGAGCCCGCTGCCTTGACCCCACGACCGTCGGTGAGGCCCCCGGGCACTTCTCTCCTCCTCCCCGCGCGGAGCCTGGACCGGCGCCCCGCTCGCGGCCCCGCTGCTCGCCCGCGCGCGTTGTTCTGACTCGCCGACACTGCTGTCACCTTGTCGGCCCGCGCGCCCGTGAACCCCCGCTCCGGCTCTGCCGCTCCCTGCCCCGCCATGGCCTGTGCTGCCGCCTCGTTGCCTCAACTCCGCCGGCCCCCCCTACTCGGCCTGGCCGCGCGCTGCGCGCCGCTATGCCCGCGCGCTACCAGCGCCCATCCCGCCAGCGCCTTCGCCCCGCTTCGCCCGCGCGACCCCGCCACCACCTCCATCGCTGCAGCTCGTGCGTGCCGCCGCGCGCCTCCTTCGCCCCGCCGGCCCCGCGCCGTTCCGCCACAGCCGGCGCCCGCCGCCGTGGTCGCGCCCCCACCCTGGCCGGAGTCCCCTTCCCGGGTAGACTCGGGCGCGCGCCCGCACGCCCGTAACCATCGCCCGCTCACCCAGGGTCGCCCTGACGGGCGCGTGCCCGCACCCGCGCCCAAAACCGCTATGCCCCCCCAGGGCCTATGACAAGTGGGGCCCAGCCCCTGGAACGTTTTAAAAAATGAATATTAAAAATAGATAAATATTAATTAATTAAGTTAATTAATCCTATTTAATTAATCTAATTAACTAGTTAGTTTAATTAAACAGCAATTAGATTAGTTAAACCCTAATTAGACTAAACAGTCAATGACGAACGGGACCCACACGTCAGTTGACCAGTCAACGCCTCTGTTGACTGCTGACGTCAGCGTGGACTGTTCTGGATTATGTTGGATTAAAATAATTAAATAAATGCTAAAATGATTTAAATCTTTTAAAATCAATACAAAATAAACCGTAGCTCGGATGGAAAAACTTTGTACATGAAATTTGCTCAGAACGACGAGACGAATCCGGTTACGCAACCCGTTCGTCCGCCACGCATCCCTAGCATAGCGAACACGCAACTTTTCCCCACCGATTCATCTGTCCGAAAACGCGAAACACCGGGGATATTTTCCCGGATGTTTCCCCCCTTCACCGGTATCACCTCATACCGCGTTAGAACACGTCTAGCTCTGCCTGTTGTCCTGTTATGCACTTGCTTGCTATGTATTTACTATTTCTCCCCCTCTTCTTTTCGGTAGACCCCGTGGCGATGCTGATGCCCTGTGGTCGACTACGTCACCGACGACCCCTCTTTCTTGTCTGAGCAACCAGGCAAGCCCCCCTTGATCACCAGATATCGCCTATTCTTCTCTATACTGCTTGCATCAGAGTAGGGTAGCATGTTACTGCTTTCCGTTAATCCTATTCTGCTGCATAGCCTGTCATTGTTGCTACAGTTGTTACCTTTACCTGCTATCCTAATTCTTAGTATAGGATGCTAGTGTTCCATCAGTGGCCCTACACTCTTGTCCGTCTGCCATGCTATACTACTGGGCCGTGATCACTTCGGGAGGTGATCACGGGCATATGCTATATACTTTATACTATTACATTACTTATGATACTGTTCGGAGATGGGGCTGAAGGGGTAGGTGGCTCCATCCCGGTAGAGGTGGGCCTCGGTTCCCGATGGCCCCCGACTGTTACTTTGTGGCGGAGCGACAGGGCAGGTTGAGACCACCTAGGAGAGAGGTGGGCCTGGCCCTGGTCGGCGTCCGCGATTACTTCATAATAACACGCTTATCGAGATCTTGGTATTTGATCTGAGTCTGGCCATTTGGTCTATACGCACTAACCAACTACGTGGGAAAGATATGGGCACTCGACGTCATGGTATCAGCCGAACCCTTCATGACGTTAGCGACTGAGCGGTGCGCGCCAGATTGGACCGCATAACGTGACTTTTTTTGTAATGGAGGTTGCTAGGTCTGCTTCCGGCCGCCGTCGCAACGTGCAGGTGTGCAATGGGCGATGGGCCCAGACCCCTGCGCCATAGGATTTAGACCGGCGTGCTGACCTCTCTGTTGTGCCTAGGTAGGGCTGCGACGTGTTGATCTTCCGAGGCCGAGCATGACCCAGGAAAGTGTGTCCGGCCAAATGGGATCGAGCGTGTTGGGTTATGTGGTGCACCCCTGCAGGGAAGTTTATCTATTCGAATAACCGTGTCCCTCGGTAAAAGGACGACCCGGAGTTGTACCTTGACCTGATGACAACTAGAACCGGATACTTAATAAAACACACCCTTCCAAGTGCCAGATACAACCCGGTGATTGCTCTCTCACAGGTCGACGAGCAGAGGATCGTTGGGGTAGGATTATGCTATGCGATGCTACTTGGTGAACTTACCATCTACTCTCTTCTACATGCTGCAAGATGGAGGTGGCCAGAAGCGTAGTCTTCGACAGGATTAGCTATCCCCCTCTTATTCTGGCATTCTGCAGTTCAGTCCACCGATATGGCCCTTTACACATATACCCATGCATATGTAGTGTAGCGCCTTGCTTGCGAGTACTTTGGATGAGTACTCACGGTTGCTTTCTCCCCCTTTTCCCCCTTTCCTTTCTCTCTGGTTGTCACAACCAGATGCTGGAGCCCAGGAGTCAGACCCCACCGTTGACGACGACTCCTACTACACCGGAGGTGACTACTACTATGTGCACGCTGCTGAAGACGACCAGGAGAAGTTAGGAGGATCCCAGGTAGGAGGCCTGTGCCTCTTTCGATCTGTATCCCAGTTTGTGCTAGCCATCTTATGGCAACTTGTTTAACTTATGTCTGTACTCAGATATTGTTGCTTCCGCTGACTCGTCTATGATCGAGCACTTGTATTCGAGCCCTCGAGGCCCCTGGCTTGTATTATGATGCTTGTATGACTTAATTTATGTTTTTAGAGTTGTGTTGTGATATCTTCCCGTGAGTCCCTGATCTTGATCGTACACGTTTGCGTGTATGATTGAATCGGGGGCATCACAGTCACAAACAACCCTAGAGTTCGTACTAAAATAACACCTTAAGACACACATCAACCAAAACCCCAATGTCACCTAGATACTCCAATGTCACCACAAGTATCCGCGGGTTTGATTATACGATATGCATCACACAATCTCATATTCATCTATTCAAACCGACACATAGAACTTCAAAGAGTGTCCCAAAGTTTCTACCGGAGAGTCAAGACGAGAACATGTGCCAACCCCTATGCATAAGTTCACAAGGTCACAGAACCCGCAAGTTGATCACCAAAACATACATCAAGTAGATCACGTGAATATCCCATTGTCACCACAGATAAGCACATGCAAGACATACATCAAGTGTTCTCAAATCCTTAAAGACTCAATCAGATAAGATAACTTCAAAGGGAAAACTCAATTCATTATAAGAAGGTAGAGGGGGAGAACCATCACAAGATCCAACTATTATAGTAAAGATCGCGATACATCAAGATCGTGCCAAATCAAGAACATGAGAGAGAGAGAGAGATCAAACACATAGCTACTGGTACATACCCTTAGCCCCGAGGGTGAACTACTCCCTCCTCGTCATGGAGAGCACAGGGATGATGAAGATGGCCACCGGTGATGATTCCCCCTCCGGCAGGGTGCCGGAACAGGGTCCCGATTGGTTTTTGGTGGCTACAGAGGCTTGCGGCGGCGGAACTCCCGATCTACGTTATGTTCTGGAGGTTTTGGGATTTATAGGAGGTGTTGGCATCGGGGAAAAGTGAGGGGCCCAAGAGGCGACGACAAGGACGGGGGGTGCACCCTAGGGGGGCGCCCTCCACCCTTGTGGTGGCCTCGGGACTCCTCCCCGATAACTTTTCATTCCAGTATTTTTTATATTTTCAAAAATAATCTTCGTAAATTTTCAGGTGAATTGGACTCCGTTTGATATTTCTTTTCTGTGAAACTCAAAAACAAGGAAAAAAAACAGAAACTGGCACTGGGCTCTAGGTTAATAGGTTAGTCCCAAAAATCATACAAAATAGCATATAAAACATCCAAGATAGATAATATAATAGCATGGAACAATAAAAAATTATAGATACGTTGGAGACGTATCAGCCTCCCACGTTTGCTTTAACGCCTCATCGGCGGCACCCAAGGGCGTAGCGACCTCCCTCGAAACCTCAGGCACGAGGCCTCCCGATAGAAAAGACAAGGCCCCCAAGTGGCAGACCGGCCGACGCTGTCGCTGAGCGCTCAACACGGCTAGCTGTGACCTTCACGGAGACAGACATCGCCGCCACGCTCGCCAAGGGAAAGACGAATGCCTCGGAGGAGCCCGGCCTTTTCTCATGGGCGGGTGACGAGCCCAACACCAAAGTGGCTTCGCATCCTCGCCAACCTTGGCCACGCCCTCCGCCTCGGTAGCCACTACATGCTCCACGGTGGGACCTCCTACAAAATGGATGAATTTATATGAAGCTCTACGGTACCTATTGAAGGCATAGGGAGCCCGGGGGTAATGCTTACCCGTGGACTGACGTCCGGCCTCCGAAGAGGGGGCCTCCGGTGACAATGGCGCTCTAGGCACCATTGCCCGCAGCGTGGCTACTAATACGTCTCCGTTGTATCTACTTTTCCAAACACTTTTGCTCTTGCTTTGGACTATAATTTGCATGATTTGAATGAAACTAATCCGGACTAATGTTGTTTTCAGCAGAACTACTGATGACCCATAAGTATAGGGGATCTATCATAGTCCTTTCGATAAGTAAGAGTGTCGAACCCGACGAGGAGCAGAAGGAAATGACAAGCGGTTTTCAGTAAGGTATTCTCTGCAAGCACTGAAATTATTGGTAACAGATAGTTTTCGTGATAAGGTAATTTGTAACAGGTAACAAGTAACAAAAGTAAACAAGGTGCAGCAAGGTGGCCCAATCCTTTTTGTAGCAAAGGACAAGCCTGGACAAACTCTTATATAAAGGAAAGCGTTCCTGAGGACACATGGGAATTATCGTCAAGCTAGTTTTCATCATGCTCATATGATTCGCGTTCGTTACTTTGATAATTTGATATGTGGGTGGACCGGTGCTTGGGTACTGCCCTTCCTTGGACAAGCATCCCACTTATGATTAACCCCTCTTGCAAGCATCCGCAACTACAAAAGAAGTATTAAGGTAAACCTAACCATAGCATGAAACATGTGGATCCAACTCAGCCCCTTACGAAGCAACGCATAAAATAGGGTTTAAGCTTCTGTCACTCTAGCAACCCATCATCTACTTATTACTTCCCAATGCCTTCCCCTAGGCCCAAACAATGGTGAAGTGTCATGTAGTCGACGTTCACATAACACCACTAGAGGAAAAACAACATACATCTCATCAAAATATCGAACGAATACCAAATTCACATGACTACTTATAGCAAGACTTCCCCCATGTCCTCAGGAAAAAAGTAAATACTCACAAATCATATTCATGTTCATAATCAGAGGGGTATTAATATGCATAAAGGATCTGAACATATGATCTTCCACTAAGCTTAGACCTCGCTTGCCCTCAAGCGGAAGCCGATAACGAAAAATATGTCCACATGTTTAGAGGTAGAGGTGTCGATAAAATAAAATACGGACATGAGGGCATCACGATCATTCTTATAACAGCAACATATATAGAGTTCTTATGCTAAAGTAACAATCTATTCACAATGTCAAGTATGAATCAGAAACTTCATTGAAAGCTAACAAACTCTGATCTCGGTCACTGAAGCAATTGCAATTTATCATAGCATCGGAAAGAGTCAATATAAGAGCTTTTCAGCAAGTCCACATACTCAACCATCATTTAGTCTTTCACAATTGCTAACACTCACGTAATACTTATGGGTATGAAGTCTTAAGCGGACACAGAGAAAGATAGGGGCTTATAGTGTTGCCTCCCAACCTTTTACCTCAAGGGTAATGTCAACAATAATAGTTTATGATAACTTACATCCAATTGGATATATATATATATCAAGATCTTTCCAATCCAATGTGCTTGCCAAAGGATAAAGTGTAAAAAGGAAAGGTGAGGATCACCGCGACTCTTGCATAAGACATAAGACAAAAATAAAAGATAGGCCCTTCGCAGAGGGAAGCAGAGGTTGCCATGTGCTTTTATGGTTGGATGCACAAAATCTTAATGCGAAAGAACGTCACTATATGGCCACTTGTGATAGGGACCTTTATTATGCAGTCTGTCACTTTTATTTCTTCCATATCATAAGATCGTATAAAGCTTATTTTCTCCACACTAATAGATCATACATATTTAGAGAGCAATTTTTATTGGATGCAACAATGACAACTTACTTGAAGGATCTTACTCAATCCATAGGTAGGTATGGTGGACACTCATGGCAAAACTGGGTTTAAGGATATTCGGAAGCACAAGTAGTATCTCTACTTGGTGCAAAGAATTTGTCTAGCATGAGGGGGAAAGGCAAGCTCAACATGTTGGATGATCCATGACAATATACTTTATTTCAGATATAAAAAAACATAACCCATTACGTTGTCTTCCTTGTCCAACATCAACTTTTTAGCATGTCATATTTTAATGAGTGCTTACAATCATAAAAGATGTCCAAAATAGTATATTTATATGTGAGAACCTCTCTTTCTTTATTACTTCCTATTAATTGCAACGATGACCAAAACTATGTTTGTCAACTCTCAACAACTTTTATTCATCATACTCTTTTATATGTGAAGTCATTACTCTCCATAAGATCAATATGATCTATTTATTTCTTTTTATTCTTTCTTTTATTCCCTCGAGATCATAGCAAGATAGCAGAGCCCTTGACTCAAAACTAATCTTTATTATATATAGCTCACGGACTCGATTACATAGAAGATCATAAAGCAAAACTCAAAACCAGATCATACTAAAACTTTATTCTACTAGATCAAGATATTACCAAAAGGATCGAACTAAGAAAAATGGTAAAGATAGGAGTGTGATGGTGATACGATACCGGGGCACCTCCCCCAAGCTTGGCAGTTGCCAAGGGGAGTGCCCATACCCATGTGTTTATGTCTCTTTCTTCGGAGGTGGTGATGTGATATTCTTGGCGATGATGCCCCTCAGGATACGATTCTCTTCCTCGAGCTTATTGACTTGCTGCTTGAGGTCCATTATTTCCTTACAGAGCTTACCTGTGACGGCTAAAGCTCCTTTCACCCATGGATGTTGCATAGTTGCGGGAGAACACGTAACACTCTTTTTCATATTTTCACAAGAAATAAATCTAACATTGGAAGGGATGACCGAGTTTGGAATAGTTGAGCTCTGTAGTTCCCCCATCGTGAATCCGGCTTGGAAACGAGAAGTAACTTCTTGATCCTCCTCCATGGCATCTATCCTTTTCAAGTCGGCCTCCATCTCTTCCTTCGTTGATGGCCCAAAGTGGTCTGCATCACTGTTTGCTCCTGGTCCCGGTGTCGGATGAGACACCCGACTCTCCCCGGCTGACTCTTGCGAAGACATCTTGCTCTAATCTGCGGTAGAAACAACTCAAAACGAAAATAGATGACATTTGCATGGTACGGTGGTCAAAACCTTCGGGAGATTATATAATGAATTTTTACCGACCAAAAGAAGTATCGTGCAAGAAAACGGAGTCCGGAGGGCACACGAGGTGCCCACGAGGCAGGGGGCGCGCCCAGGGGGTAGGGCGCGCCCTCCACCCTCGTGGATGCCTCGTGTCCTTTTCGGACTACTTTTTATTTTCCTATTTTCTTCAATATTCCAAAATGGAGAAAAATTGCTATTAGAACTGTTTTGGAGTCGGTTTACTTACCGTACCGCATACCTATTCCTTTTCGGAGTCTGAAATGTTCTGGAAAGTGTCCCTTATGTACTCCTCCGGGGTTACGGTGTCAATAACATTGGTTTCAACATTTATGGGATTACCTGAGATATAATGTTTGATTCTTTGACCGTTCACCACCTTTGGATTTGTGCCTTCGAAGTTGTTGATTTTTATGGCACCGAAACGATAGACCTCCTCAATAACGTAAGGGCCTTCCCATTTAGAGATGAGTTTTTCTGCAAAAAAATCTTAAACAAGAGTTGTATAACAAAACATAATCACCTACATTAAACTCACGCTTTTGTATCCTTTTGTCATGCCATCTTTTAACTTTTTCTTTAAACAGTTTGACATTCTCATAGGCTTGGGTTCTCCACTCATCAAGTGAGCTAATGTCAAATAGTCTCTTCTCACCGGCAAGTTTGAAATCATAATTGAGCTCTTTAATGGCCCAATACGCCTTATGTTCTAGTTCGAGAGGTAAGTGGCATGCTTTTCCATAAACCATTTTATACGGAGACATACCCATAGGGTTTTTATATGCAGTTCTATAGGCCCATAATGCATCATCAAGTTTCTTGGACCAATTCTTTCTAGATCTATTAACAGTCTTTTGCAAAATTAATTTAATCTCTCTATTACTCAGTTCTACTTGACAAGTAGACTGTGGGTGGTATGGAGATGCAATTCTATGATCAACGTCATACTTAGCAAGCATCTTACGAAAAGCAACATGAATAAAATGTGAATGTAACGCCCCGGTTGTAACTTTCCATATTTGTAACTCCAACTCTTGCCATTTTCGGCTATGTGTTATGATATTCCCTTCGTGGTCGGGTTTTGTCTTTTGTTTTGCATTTTGTTCATGTCATGCATTGCATATCATGTCATCATGTGCATCTCATTTGCATACGTGTTTGTCTCATGCATCCGAGCATTTTCCCCGTTGTCCGTTTTGCAATCCGATACTACCACATGCACCGGCGCACCCCTCTTGTCTCTTTTCGTGAGCGGGTGTCAAACGTTCTCGGAATGGACCAAGGTTTGCCAAGTGGCCTTGGTACACCACCGGTAGACCACCTGTCAAGTTTCGTTCCATTTGGAGGTCGTTTGATGCTCCAACAGTTAACCGGGTAACCGCAAAGGCCTTTTGTGTGTTGCAGCCAAACACCCCTCCAAAACAGCCCAATAACCCATCTAAGTCACTTCCATGCTCTCCGACGTTCGATCACGGTCGTGTGGGCGAAAACCGTACCCCATTTGGAGTCTCCTAGCTCCCTCTACCTATAAATAGGTGATCCCCCCGGATTTTTCGCGCACACGAAACCCTAGCCTCACCCCTCTCCGCCGCCGGACACGTCCGGTCCGAGCCGGACGAAGTCGCCGCCGCCACCGCACCACTCACGCACCGCCATGTGGCACGCCGCCGCCGGCCCGCGAGCCCGCGCGGGACCCTCCGGGCCCGGTCGCCGCCCGCACCCCCGAGCGCCTCCCCGCCGCCGAGCCCATCCGCCCCGCCGCCCGCGCCTTTCCCCTCGTAGCCCCGCCGCAGCCGCCCTTGTCGGCCGCCGTCGAGACCGCCGCCTCGCTCCGGTCGTCGCCGGCCACCGCCGCCTCCGTCCGCCACAGCGCCTCCGCCGCCCGTCTGCGCCTCCCCGTGCGGCACCCGCCGGTGCCGCCTCCTCCGGCGACCCCGACCCCGTCGCTGCCGGATCCGGCCTCCCCGGCCCCGTCCCCGACTTCTCCGGCCGCCGGCGCCTCAGATCCGGCAAGATCCGCCGCCGCGTTGATTTCCGTGCAAACCCGAGGTTGACCCCGTTTTTCCTCTGAAGTCCCGAAAGTCTCACTTTATGTTGCCCTGTTCATCGCATCATATCTCCTTGCATTCTGCTCCATTTCGTGCGTGCGATATATCTAAATGTTCTTTGTTCCATTGTGCCATGCTCGTTTGAGTTCATCTTGATGCCCAAATCTCTGGTGCAAGAGTGCTATATGATGTTTACTGCTATTACTTATCAGAACTTGATGTTTTGTTATTTTTGTTGCATTTGACGTGTGCATCTTATGAGCATGAGCTCTACAGGTGTTTTGATCTATGCCATGCCATGTTTACAGAGGTGTATGCCATGTATTTTTGTGATCTATGTGGTGACTAGCACAAGCATGCAATCTAGGCTTCGTGATGTTTCTGTTTTCAGGGACTTAGGATTTTGCTGTCTTTTACTACTGTTATTTTGATGTCATGTATCCATGTGGCTACAGTGAGATCCATGCTTCTTTTGAGTATGTTCAGTAAGGATGTTTTGGACATATAGTTGTGCACTATCCATCCATGCCCTTGTTTGCAATTATGGAGTGCCCTAGCATGTCTCAATCTTGCTCTACTTTTGCTATAAAATGTTCCTGGCAGAATGTTAACATGATATTCAATTTTGCCATGGATGTTGCTAGTGATCCATGCATGCTATGAACTTGTTCTTGCCATGGTTAGCTTCATGAACATGTCTTGTTGCTGTAGGTATACTTTTTTTGTCATGCATTGCTTTGTGATGAGTGAATCGAGCTCACAAAGATGCCTTCATAATTCTGTCAATGCCATGCTCTGTTTTCTGCTAAGTCTGAAACCTGTTAACGAAACTTGCTATGTTAACATGGGTGCCATCATATCTTCTGTGCCTTGTTAGCTCATGATCAGTAAAGGCTTTTTGTTCTATGAATTTAGTAGATTCATGCCATGCCTTGTTTTGCTATGATAAGTTCCTGTAGCATGTGTTTTGCTTGCTCTGAACATTGCTACCTGATGCTGTTTAAGCCATGCTCAGTATTTTCACTAAGTCTGTGAAGCTGATATCTTTTGCACTTTTGCCATGCTTGTTTGAACCTGTTATTGAGTGATCTAGCCGTACCTCAGTGTTCATATTTTGTCAAGAATCTTGAGTACATCCTGTAATATGATTTGTTGTTATGTGGGAGTGCAGTAGCTTAGCTTCTTCTTGCATGCTAAGTGGCATCGTGCTGTTAATCGCAGAATTGTGTCATTTTTGTTTTGCTTGCCATTTGCAAACCGTGCATCCGTTTCCGGTGATCTTTATATCGATTTCGACCGAAATCATCTCATCTTTCCAGCGGCATACTTGGTTTTCCAAGTTGATGCCTTGTTCATCTTTTCCCTTCCGGAGCACGCATATACATTGCATATCACATCTCGCATATCATGCATGTATTGCATCATGTAGCTTGTGCATTTCCCGTGATTGATTGTGGTTCCATTGCTTGTGTTCTTGCTGTGGGTAGAGCCGGGAGACGAGTTCGTGAATGAGGAACCTGTTGAGTACGCTTACGAGGATCAAGCTTTCGACAACTCTGAGAACCTTGCAGGCAAGATGACCATACCCTCGAAATCACTTCTATCTTTGCTTTGCTAGTTGTTCGCTCTATTGCTATGCTGCGCTACCTAACACTTGCTATATCATGCCTCCCATATTGCCATGTCAAGCCTCTAACCATCCTTTCCTAGCAAACCGTTGTTTGGCTAAGTTACCGCTTTTGCTCAGCCCTTCTTATAGCGTTGCTAGTTGCAGGTGAAGTTGAAGTGGGTTCCATGTTGAAACATGGATATTTTGGGATATCACAATATCTCTTATTTAATTAATGCATCTATATATTTGGTAAAGGGTGGAAGGCTCGGCCTTATGCCTGGTGTTTTGTTCCACTCTTGCCGCCCTAGTTTCCGTCATACCGGTGTTATGTTCCTTGATTTTGCGTTCCTTACGCGGTTGGGTGATTTATGGGACCCCCTTGACAGTTCGCTTTGAGTAAAACTCCTCCAGCAAGGCCCAACCTTGGTACATTTGCCTACCTAAGCCTTTTTCCCTTGGGTTTTCGCGAGCCCGAGGGTCATCTTTATTTTAACCCCCCCGGGCCAGTGCTCCTTCGAGTGTTGGTCCGAACCGAGTAGACTGCGGGGCCACCTCGGGGAAACTTGAGGCCTGGTTTTACTCATAGGATGTCTCATCCGGTGTTCCCTGAGAACGAGATATGTGTAGCTCCTATCGGGATTTGTCGGCACAGTCGGGTGGTCTTGCTGGTCTTGTTTTATCATTGTCGAAATGTCTTGTAAACCGGGATTCCGAGACTGATCGGGTCTTCCCGGGAGAAGGTTTATCCTTCGTTGACTGTGAGAGCTTATAATGGGCTAAGTTGGGACACCCCTGCAGGGTATAATCTTTCAAAAGCCGTGCCGCGGTTATGAGGCAGATGGGAATTTGTTAATGTCCGGTTGTAGAGAACTTGACACTTGACTTAATTAAAATACATCAACCGTGTGTGTAGCCGTGATGCTCTGTTTTATTGCAACAACTTAATTCTCAAGCCTTTTCAACCAGATCTTTGCGAAGCTTTCCGCAAACTCAATCTCCAAGTTGTTCCTCAAGGCTTTCTTGCCAATCTCCAAGTCTCTCCTATTTTGGAAGATCAAATTCGTGAGGCGGAGTCCGGGAAGTGAACACGGTTTGGGTTATGTATGAACGTAAGTAGTTTCAGGATCACTTCTTGATCATTTCTAGCTTCGCGACCGTTGCGTTGCTCCTCTTCTCGCTCTTATTTGTGTATGTTAGCCACCATATGTGCTTAGTGCTTGCTGCAGCTCCACCTCATTACCCCATCCTTTCCTATAAGTTTAAATAGTCTTGATCTCGCGGGTGTGAGATTGCTGAGTCCTCGTGACTCACAGATTCTACCAAAACAGTTGCAGGTGCCGACGATACCAGTGCAGATGACGCAACCGAGCTCAAGTGGGAGTTCGACGAGGAACATGGTCGTTACTATGTTTCGTTTCCGGATGATCAGTAGTGGAGCCCAGTTGGGACGATCGGGGATCTAGCATTTGGGGTTATCTTCCTTTCTTTTGGATTTGACCGTAGTCGGTCTATGTGTGGATTTTGGATGATGTATGAATTTAATTTATGTATTGTGTGAAGTGGCGATTGTAAGCCAACTCTCTTTATCCCATTCTTGTTCATTTCATGGGATTGTGTGAAGATGACCCTTCTTGCGACAATACCTACAATGCGGTTATGCCTCTAAGTCGTACCTCGACACGTGGGAGATATAGCCGCATCGTGGGCGTTACAAGTTGGTAATCAGAGCCATCCCCGACTTAGGAGCCCCCTGCTTGATCGAATCACTGGCGTTGTTGAGTCTAGAACAAAAATGTTTTGAGTCTTAGGATTATATATATCGGAGAGTAGGATTCTTTTTACTCCTCAGTCCCTTCGTCGCTCTGGTGAGGCCTCCTGACATAGAAGTTTGGATTTTCTCTCCTCAAAATTTCACTAAATTCTTTTTTAGGATCACGCGGGTATCTTGGAATCGTTCCGATGGTTTTGTGACGAGAACATTGTTCTTGGTGCCTCCTGACATTTAGGGGTTGTGGCAGTGTCCCGGGGAGTTGAGCTCCGAGGTGTTGTCGTCACAATTTTATCGTTGCGGTTCTGGAATACCTGAGTTTCGCCGACATCGAAAATCTCTTTTATGCAGTTGTTGGTGAGATCACCTCGACGCCACCCAGTACTGGGGCGGGAGTTCGGGAGTATTTCCATAACTCGTATAACGGATGCTTTTCGAAGGTGGAGCTACACGATTTCCGAAGGTTTCTTGGTTATGTGTTGACGGATGGATACAGCTGGATCTAGGGATTGCTAGTTTGGGTGATATATTTTGTGTCCCCTATATACCCAACACAAGATTGCATAACCAGAAAGTTTCGGGAGTTTATAGGTGGGATTCAAGTAGCTCTTAGCATTTCTTCCCGCAGATATTTGGTTTGTGATGGGTAATCCTTACCACTTATTTGTTCCAGTCGTACCTTGTTATTTCATTCATCACCCCTTTATCAAGTGGCTTCTCACCGTATGGAAGTGTGATGATTTACTATGGAAATTCATTCGTTCATCCTCGTTCGAATGTTTATTGTGAAGACTATATGTTGCAATTTCTATCCGTTGATTCAACTTGTCTATCTGTCTATCAAGATGCTAACGGATGTCACCCTCTTTAGGATGGCTCCGCCAATGCGTCAGAATCCGGAACGCAATGATGGGAGTCAGGCGAACCCTCCGCCACCACCTCCACCTCCGGAGGCATGGCAAGCTATCATGGCAGCCACCAACGCCAATGCTCAGATGATTTTGCAACTCTTGCAAGAGCGCACCCAAGGGCAAGGCAACCAAGGAAATCAAGGCCAAGGCAATAATCAGCCTCACTTCGCTACCCTCAACCAGTTCCTCGCAAATCAGCCAAAGTCTTTCAGCTACTGTGCCGAGGCCACAGACGTCGATGATTGGCTCGTGGACATCAACAAGCATTTTGAATGTAGCAATGTCAGGCCTGAGGACTTTGTCAAGTTTGCTTCTTTTCAACTCAAGGATCAAGCTGCCGAGTGGTATCAACAATACAAAGATTCCTGAGGAGGTCATGTGATTACCTGGGATGATTTCCGCCGAGACTTCAATGCTCACCACATTCCACAAAGTGTTGTTGAGAGCAAGCGTGAGGAGTTCCGCAATCTCAAGCAAGGCAGCATGTCCGTGTATCAATACAATACCCAGTTTCAGAAACTCGCTCGCTTCGCTAAACAAGATGTTCCTGATGAAAAGAGTATGATCTATCAATTCAGAGGTGGCCTTAGAGAAGATCTGCAATTACCTCTCGTGCTTTTTGAGCCGACCAAGTATGATGATTTCTACAACATGGCACTGAAACAAGAGGCTGCTCAGCTCAAGTGTGAGGCTTCTAAGAAGAGAGTCAGGGACGCAGTTCAGTCTTCTTCTTCCTCACTAGTGGCTGCTAAGCAACAGAAGTTCTGGTTGCCTCCTCCTCCTCCGTTTCATCAGCCTTTCCAGCAGAAGAACAAAGGTGGCCATGGATCTTCCCACCCACCCAACCCTGGCTATCAGAACAAGTCTCAGAATCAAGCTCCAAAGTCGAATGCTCCTTATCATCGTCCACTCTCAGAGGTGACTTGCAACAAATGTCAGCAGAAAGGTCACTATGCTAAGAAGTGCTTCAACCAAAGGCGCCTTCCGCCTCCTCCTCCTGTGAGATCTTCCAGCAATGCAGTGGTCAAGCATAATCCCAAGTCTGCAAAGGTGAACATGATGAATGCAGCTCAAGCGGAGGAATCTACTGATGTGATAATGGGTAATCTCTCAGTTAATGATATTCCTGCAAAAGTTTTATTTGATACTGGTGCATCGCTTTCTTTCATTTCAAGACCTTTTGTTGCCAAGCATGAGTTTGTGGCGGAAAAGATTCCTATCCCGTTGAAGATTGTGTCCCCGGGTAAGCAAATGTCATCTAATAATTGCGTCCCGGATGTTTCTATCAAGATGGGAAACTATAAATTTCTGTCTAAACCAATTGTTCTTGGTGACTCAGATTTTGATCTAATTCTCGGGATGGACTGGCTTTCTAAGCACAAGGCTCAACTTGATTGTGCTGCCAGGGAAATTCAATTGACGCATTCTTCTGAGGATGTGATCATCTATGCCGCTCGTGATGAGACCATTCGGTTATTTTCTCTCAATGAGAAGGGCGAGCTAGACGCAATCTCTCAGATTCCAGTCGTTTGTGAGTATCAAGATGTCTTTCCAGAAGAGCTTCTGGGTATGCCTCCTCACCGGCCAGTCGAGTTCGTTATCGATCTTGAGCCTGGCACTGACCCGTTGGCAAGCCTCCTTACAAGCTTGGACCCAAGGAGCTGAAAGAATTGAAGAAACAGCTTGATGAACATGAGCGTCTGGGTCTGATCAGACCGAGTTCATCTCCATGGGGTTGTGGTGTTCTTTTTGTCCAGAAGAAGGATGGCACGGACCGACTTTGTGTCGACTACAGTCCATTGAACAAGAAGACAATTAAGAACAAGTATCCACTTCCCAACATCAATGAGCTATTCAAGCAACTTAAAGGTGCTAAAGTATTCTCCAAGCTTGACCTTCGTATGGGTTATCATCAGATTCACATTCGTGAAGAAGATATTCCCAAGACAGCATTCAGAACAAGCTTTGGTTCTTATGAACATACTGTCATGTCTTTCGGCCTTGTCAATGCTCCTCCAACATTTTCTCGAATGATGAACTTCATCTTCAACCCCTACACCAATGAATTCGTCCTGGTGTATCTCGATGATATCTTGGTCTTCTCCAAGAATAAGAAGGATCATGCCAAACATTTGCGATTGGTGCTCGACAAGCTCAGAGAGTATCAATTCTATGCGAAGTTTTCCAAATGTGAGTTTTGGCTTGATGAAGTTCTTTACCTTGGTCATATCATCTCTACCAAGGGCATCGCTATTAATCCCGAGAAGGTGTCTGCAATTGTGAATTGGGAACCTCCTCAGAATGTCAAGCAGCTCCGCAGTTTTCTTGGTCTTGCAAGCTATTGCCGAAGATTCGTTGAGAATTTCTCTAAGATTGCAAAGCCTCTTTCCAACCTCCTCCAAAAGCATGTGAAGTATGTCTGGACTCCTAAGTGTGACGTTCCTTTCAACACTCTCAAAGAGAAACTCGTCACAGCTCCTGTCTTAACTCCTCCTGACGAATCCAAGCCATTCGAAGTTTTCTGTGATGCTTCTCTTCAAGGTCTTGGTGTTGTGTTAATGCAAGAGAAGAAAGTTGTGGCCTATACCTCTCGTTAGTTGAAGCCCAACGAAAAGAACTACCCCACTCACGATCTTGAGTTGGCGGCAGTTGTTCATGCATTAATAACATGGAGACATCTCTTGTTGGGAAGGAAAGTGGACATATTCACCGATCACAAGAGTCTCAAGTACATCTTCACTCAGCCCAACCTCAACCTCAGGCAAACTCGATGGTTCGAGATGATTCAAGAGTACAATCCGAGTATTGAATATACTTCAGGCAAGGCCAATGTCATTGCAGATGCTTTGAGCAGGAAGGCTTATTGCAACAGCTTAATTCTCAAGCCTTTTCAACCGGATCTTTGTGAAGCTTTCCGCAAAGTCAATCTCCAAGTTGTTCCTCAAGGCTTTCTTGCCAATCTCCAAGTCTCTCCTATTTTGGAAGATCAAATTCGTGAGGCACAACTCCTGGATACCATGGTGAAGAAGGTGAAACGTGGTATTGAGAAGGGTCTTTCCAAATACAAGTGCTATCGCATTGATGACAGAGACACCTTATTCTTCGAGGACCGGATTGTGGTTCCTAAAGGTGATCTAAGGAAAGCCATAATGAACGAGGCGCACAATTCTCTTCTTTCCATTCATCCTGGAAGTACGAAGATGTACCATGACCTCAAGCAGTCGTATTGGTGGACTCGAATGAAGCGAGAAATCGCTCAATTCATGAACGAATGTGATGTCTGTCGAAGGGTGAAAGCAGAACACCAACGACCAGCTGGTCTCCTCCAACCTCTTGCTATTCCAGAATGGAAGTTTGATCATATCGAAATGGACTTCGTGACTGGATTTCCTAAGTCCAAGCGTGGAAATGATGCTATCTTCGTTGTCATTGACAAGCTTAAAAAAGTGGCTCATTTTCTTCCTATCAAAGAATCTATATAGCAGCTCAGTTGGCAGAGCTATACTCTAGGATTGTCTCCTTGCACGGCATTCCACAATTGATTTCTTTAGATCGTGGAAGCATCTTCACTTCTAAGTTCTGGGACTCCTTTCAGAAGGCCATGGGCACCAACATTCGCTTCAGCACAGCTTTCCATCCTCAAACTAGTGGCCAAGTCGAGCGAGTCAATCAAATCCTTGAAGATATGCTCAGGGCTTGTGTCATTTCCTTTGGCATGAAGTGGGAAGATTGTCTTCCATATGCCGAGTTCTCCTACAACAACAGCTTCCAAGCGAGTTCGGGCAAGGCCCCATTCGAAATTCTCCATGGCAGAAAGTGCCGTACTCCTCTCAATTGGTCAGCGACTGGTGAACGCCAACTTCTTGGCAATGACTTAATCACAGAGGCTGAAGAAATGTGTAAAGTCATCCGTGAAAATCTCAAAGCTGCGCAATCGCGCCAGAAGAGTTACTATGATAGCAAGCACCATGACTTGGCTTTCGAGATCGGAGACCATGTCTACCTCCGCGTCTCTCCAATGAAAGGCACTCGTCGCTTTGGTATCAAAGGGAAGCTTGCCCCTAAATACGTGGGTCCTTTCAAGATCATTGGCAAAAGAGGCGACCTCGCTTATCAACTTGAGCTTCCCTCCAACTTCGCGAACGTGCACGATGTGTTCCACGTGTCACAGCTTCGCAAGTGCTTCAAGACGCCTGAGCGTACAATCAACTTCGAAGAGATTGACCTCCAAGAAGATCTATCTTATCATGAGCACCCCGTCGCTATTCTTGAAGAAACTGAGCGCAAGACTCGCCACAAGTCTATCAAATTCCTAAAAGTGAAGTGGTCACACCATTCCGACCGGGAAGCCACCTGGGAACGTGAGGACTACCTCCGTTCCGAATATCCGGAGTTCTTTCAGTCCTAGATCTCGGGACGAGATCCTCTCGTAGTGGTGGAGTGTTGTAATGCCCCGGTTGTAACTTTCCATATTTGTAACTCCAACTCTTGCCATTTTCGGCTATGTGTTATGATATTCCCTTCGTGGTCGGGTTTTGTCTTTCGTTTTGCATTTTGTTCATGTCATGCATTGCATATCATGTCATCATGTGCATCTCATTTGCATACGTGTTCGTCTCATGCATCCGAGCATTTTCCTCGTTGTCCGTTTTGCAATCCGACACTCCCACATGCACCGGCGCACCCCTCTTGTCTCTTTTCATGAGCGGGTGTCAAACGTTCTCGGAATGGACCGAGGTTTGCCAAGTGGCCTTGGTACACCACCGGTAGACCACCTATCAAGTTTCATTCCATTTGGAGGTCGTTTAATGCTCCAACGGTTAACCGGGTAACCGCAAAAGCCTTTTGTGTGTTGCAGCCAAACACCCCTCCAAAACAGCCCAATAACCCATCTAAGTCACTTCCATGCTCTCCGTCGTTCGATCATGATCGTGTGGGTGAAAACCGCACCCCATTTGGAGTCTCCTAGCTCCCTCTACCTATAAATAGGTGATCCCCCTGGATTTTTCGCGCAAACGAAACCCTAGCCTCACCCCTCTCCGCCGCCGGACACGTCTGGTCCGAGCCGGACGAAGTCGCCGCCGCCTCCGCACCACTCACGCGCCGCCACGTGGCATGCCGCCGCTCCCACCGCCGCTGGCCCGCGAGCCCGCATGGGACGGCCGCGCCCCCGAGCGCCTCCCCGCCGCCAAGCCCATCCGCCCCGCCGCCCGCGCCTTTCCCCTCGTAGCCCCGCCGCAGCCGCCCTTGTCGGCCGCCGTCGAGACCGCCGCCTCGCTCCGGTCGTCGCCGGCCACCGCCGCCTCCGTCCGCCACAGCGCCTCCGCCGCCCGTCTGCGCCTCCCCGTGCGGCACCCGCCGGTGCCGCCTCCTCCGGCGACCCCGACCCCGTCGCTGCCGGATCCGGCCTCCCCGGCCCCGTCCCCGACTTCTCCGGCCGCCGGCGCCTCAGATCCGGCAAGATCCGCCGCCGCGTTGATTTCCGTGCAAACCCGAGGTTGACCCCGTTTTTCCTCTGAAGTCCCGAAAGTCTCACTTTATGTTGCCCTGTTCATCGCATCATATCTCCTTGCATTCTGCTCCATTTCGTGCGTGCGATATATCTAAATGTTCTTTGTTCCATTGTGCCATGCTCGTTTGAGTTCATCTTGATGCCCAAATCTCTGGTGCAAGAGTGCTATATGATGTTTACTGCTATTACTTATCAGAACTTGATGTTTTGTTATTTTTGTTGCATTTGACGTGTGCATCTTATGAGCATGAGCTCTACAGGTGTTTTGATCTATGCCATGCCATGTTTACAGAGGTGTATGCCATGTATTTTTGTGATCTATGTGGTGACTAGCACAAGCATGCAATCTAGGCTTCGTGATGTTTCTGTTTTCAGGGACTTAGGATTTTGCTGTCTTTTACTACTGTTATTTTGATGTCATGTATCCATGTGGCTACAGTGAGATCCATGCTTCTTTTGAGTATGTTCAGTAAGGATGTTTTGGACATATAGTTGTGCACTATCCATCCATGCCCTTGTTTGCAATTATGGAGTGCCCTAGCATGTCTCAATCTTGCTCTACTTTTGCTATAAAATGTTCCTGGCAGAATGTTAACATGATATTCAATTTTGCCATGGATGTTGCTAGTGATCCATGCATGCTATGAACTTGTTCTTGCCATGGTTAGCTTCATGAACATGTCTTGTTGCTGTAGGTATACTTTTTTTGTCATGCATTGCTTTGTGATGAGTGAATCGAGCTCACAAAGATGCCTTCATAATTCTGTCAATGCCATGCTCTGTTTTCTGCTAAGTCTGAAACCTGTTAACGAAACTTGCTATGTTAACATGGGTGCCATCATATCTTCTGTGCCTTGTTAGCTCATGATCAGTAAAGGCTTTTTGTTCTATGAATTTAGTAGATTCATGCCATGCCTTGTTTTGCTATGATAAGTTCCTGTAGCATGTGTTTTGCTTGCTCTGAACATTGCTACCTGATGCTGTTTAAGCCATGCTCAGTATTTTCACTAAGTCTGTGAAGCTGATATCTTTTGCACTTTTGCCATGCTTGTTTGAACCTGTTATTGAGTGATCTAGCCGTACCTCAGTGTTCATATTTTGTCAAGAATCTTGAGTACATCCTGTAATATGATTTGTTGTTATGTGGGAGTGCAGTAGCTTAGCTTCTTCTTGCATGCTAAGTGGCATCGTGCTGTTAATCGCAGAATTGTGTCATTTTTGTTTTGCTTGCCATTTGCAAACCGTGCATCCGTTTCCGGTGATCTTTATATCGATTTCGACCGAAATCATCTCATCTTTCCAGCGGCATACTTGGTTTTCCAAGTTGATGCCTTGTTCATCTTTTCCCTTCCGGAGCACGCATATACATTGCATATCACATCTCGCATATCATGCATGTATTGCATCATGTAGCTTGTGCATTTCCCGTGATTGATTGTGGTTCCATTGCTTGTGTTCTTGCTGTGGGTAGAGCCGGGAGACGAGTTCGTGAATGAGGAACCTGTTGAGTACGCTTACGAGGATCAAGCTTTCGACAACTCTGAGAACCTTGCAGGCAAGATGACCATACCCTCGAAATCACTTCTATCTTTGCTTTGCTAGTTGTTCGCTCTATTGCTATGCTGCGCTACCTAACACTTGCTATATCATGCCTCCCATATTGCCATGTCAAGCCTCTAACCATCCTTTCCTAGCAAACCGTTGTTTGGCTAAGTTACCGCTTTTGCTCAGCCCTTCTTATAGCGTTGCTAGTTGCAGGTGAAGTTGAAGTGGGTTCCATGTTGAAACATGGATATTTTGGGATATCACAATATCTCTTATTTAATTAATGCATCTATATATTTGGTAAAGGGTGGAAGGCTCGGCCTTATGCCTGGTGTTTTGTTCCACTCTTGCCGCCCTAGTTTCCGTCATACCGGTGTTATGTTCCTTGATTTTGCGTTCCTTACGCGGTTGGGTGATTTATGGGACCCCCTTGACAGTTCGCTTTGAGTAAAACTCCTCCAGCAAGGCCCAACCTTGGTTTTACATTTGCCTACCTAAGCCTTTTTCCCTTGGGTTTTTGCGAGCCCGAGGGTCATCTTTATTTTAACCCCCCCGGGCCAGTGCTCCTTCGAGTGTTGGTCCAAACCGAGTAGACTGCGGGACCGTGTGTGTAGCCGTGATGGTCTCTTTTCGGCGGAGTCCAGGAAGTGAACACGGTTTGGGTTATGTATGAACGTAAGTAGTTTCAGGATCACTTCTTGATCATTTCTAGCTTCGCGACCGTTGCGTTGCTCCTCTTCTCGCTCTTATTTGCGTATGTTAGCCACCATACGTGCTTAGTGCTTGCTGCAGCTCCACCTCATTACCCCATCCTTTCCTATAAGCTTAAATAGTCTTGATCTCGCGGGTGTGAGATTGCTGAGTCCTCGTGACTCACAGATTCTACCAAAACAGTTGCAGGTGCCGACGATACCAGTGCAGATGACGCAACCGAGCTCAAGTGGGAGTTCGACAAGGAACGTGGTCGTTACTATCTTTCGTTTCCGGATGATCAGTAGTGGAGCCCAGTTGGGACGATCGGGGATCTAGCATTTGGGGTTATCTTCCTTTCTTTTGGATTTGACCGTAGTCGGTCGATGTGTGGATTTTGGATGATGTATGAATTTAATTTATGTATTGTGTGAAGTGGCGATTGTAAGCCAACTCTCTTTATCCCATTCTTGTTCATTACATGGGATTGTGTGAAGATGACCCTTCTTGCAACAATACATACAATGCGGTTATGCCTCTAAGTCGTGCCTCGACACGTGGGAGATATAGCCGCATCGTGGGCGTTACAGTGAACCACCATCAGTCATTAAGTATCTAGGGACTCCAAACCTCGGTAAAATAACTTCTTTAAGCATCTTAATAGAGGTGTTATGATCAGCACTACTAGTTGGAATAGCTTCTACCCACTTAGTAACGTCATCAACAGCAACTAAAATATGTGTATACCCATTAGAGGAAGGAAACGGTCCCATATAATCAAAGCCCCAAACATCAAAAGGTTCAATAACAAGTGAATAATTCATAGGCATTTCTTGACGTCTACTAATATTACCAATTCTTTGACATTCATCACAAGACAAGACAAACTTACGGGCGTCCTTGAAAAGAGTAGGCCAATAATAACCGGATTGCAATACCTTATGTGCAGTTCTATCTCCAGCGTGGTGTCCTCCATAAGCCTCGGAGTGACACTTGCGTAGGATCTGTTCCTGTTCATGCTCAGGTACACAACGTCTAATAAAACCATCTACTCCTTTTTTATAAAGGTGTGGGTCATCCCAGAAGTAATGTCTTAAATCATAGAAAAACTTTTTCTTTTGCTGGTATGTGAAGCTAGGTGGTATAAATTTAGCAACAATGTAATTAGCATAATCAGCATACCATGGAGCAGTACGAGAAGCATTTATGACAGCTAATTGTTCATTAGGAAAGCTATCATCAATAGGTAGTGGGTCATCAAGAACATTCTCTAACCTAGATAAGTTGTCTGCAATGGGGTTCTCAGCTCCCTTTCTATCTATAATATGCAAATCAAATTCTTGTAGTAGGAGAACCCATCTAGTAAGTCTAGGTTTAGCATCTTTCATTTCCATAAGATATTTAATAGCAGCATGATCAGTGTGAACAGTTACTTTAGAATCAACAATATAAGGTTTGAACTTATCACAAGCAAATACAACTGCTAAAAATTCTTTTTCAGTAGTAGCATAATTTCTTTGGGCACTGTCTAGAGTTTTACTAGCATATTGGATAACATTTAATTTCTTATCAACTCTTTGTCCTAGAACAGCACCTACAGCATAATCGCTAGCATCACACATAATTTCAAAGGGTAAATTCCAATCAGGTGGCTGAACAATAGGTGCAGAAATCAAGGCTTTCTTAAGTATTTCAAATGCTTCTGCACAATCATCATCAAAGACAAAAGGAACATCTTTTGTAAAAGATTATTCAGAGGCCTAGAAATTTTTGAGAAGTCTTTAATGAACCTCCTATAAAAACCGGCATGACCAAGGAAACTTCTTATACCTTTAATGTCCTTAGGACACGGCATCTTTTCAATAGCATCAACTTTAGCTTTAACAACTTCAATACCTCTTTCAGAAATTTTATGCCCCAAGACGATACCTTCATTAACCATAAAGTGGCACTTCTCCCAATTCAAGACAAGATTAGTTTCTTCATATCTCTGCAAAACTCGATCAACGTTGCTTAAGCAATCATCAAAAGAAGTTCCATATACGGAAAAATCATCCATGAAAACCTCAACAATCTTTTCTCAAAATTTAGAGAATATAGCAGTCATACATCTTTGAAAGGTAGCAGGTGCATTGCATAAACCAAAAGGCATACGTCTATAAGCAAAGGTACCGAAAGGGCAAGTAAAGGTGGTCTTTTCTTAATCCTCTTTTGACACAGGTATTTGACAGAAACCAGAATAACCGTCTAGAAAGCAAAAATGTGTATGTTTGGATAATCTTTCTAGCATTTGATCAATAAAAGGTAAAGGGTAATGATCCTTTTTAGTAGCTTTATTTAGTTTGCAAAAATCAATTACCATTCTATAACCTGTAACAATTCTTTGTGGGATCAATTCATCTTTATCATTAGGAACAACAGTAATACCTCCCTTCTTAGGGACACAATGGACAGGACTTACCCACTGGCTATCAGCAACATGATAAATTATACCTGCCTCTAGAAGCTTTAGTATTTCTTTTCTTACCACTTCTTTCATCTTAGAATTTAACCATCGTTGGTGATCAACAACCGGTTTAGCGTCTTTCTCCAATTTTATTTTGTGCTGGCATAGAGTGGGACTAATGCCCTTAAGATCATCCAGAGTATATCCAATAGCAGCACGGTGCTTTTTCAGAGTTTTCAATAATTTCTCTTCTTCATGCTCTGAAAGGTTAGCACTAATAATAACATTATATATCTTCTTTTCATCGAGATAAGCATATTTAAGAGTATCAGGTAATGGTTTAAGCTCAAACACGGGATCACCCTTGGGTGGAGGAGGATCCCGTAGAATTTCAATAGGCAAATTGTGTTTCAAAATAGGTCCCTGCTTGAAGAATACTTCATCTATTTCCCTTCTTTCATTCATAAACATATCGTTTTCATGGTCTAGCAAATATTGTTCTAAAGGATCATTAGGAGGCACGGCAATAGAAGCAAGACCAATAATTTCATCTTTACTAGGCAATTCTTTATCATGGGGTTGTCTAGGAAATTTAGCAAAATTAAAATCATGAGACATATCCCCTAAACCAATAGTAATAACATCCTTTTTGCAATCTATCTTAGCATTAACAGTATTCAAGAAGGGTCTGCCAAATATAATGGGACAAAAGTCATCTTGTGGAGAACCAAGAACAAGAAAATCAGTAGGATATTTAACTTTCCCACACAACACTTCAACATCTCTAACAATCCCAACTGGTGAAATAGTATCTCTATTGGCAAGCTTAATTGTAACATCAATACCTTCTAGCTCAGTAGGTGCAATATCATGCATAATTTCTTCGTATAAAGAATGAGGTATTGCACTCGCACTAGCACCCATATCACATAAGCCATGATAACAATGATCTCCTATTTTAATAGAAATAACAGGCATGCCTACAACAGGTCTATGTTTATTTTTAGTATCGGGTCTAGCAATTCTAGCAGCTTCATGACAGAAGTAAATAACATGCCCATCAATATTATCGACCAAGAGATCTTTAACCATAGCAATACTAGGTTCAAATTTAATTTGCTCAGGGGGTGTAGGTGTTCTAGTATTACTCTTACAAACCACAGTTGAAGCTTTAGCATGATCCTTTATTCTAGCAGGGAAAGGTGGTTTCTCAATATAAGCGGTAGGAACAATAGGATCAACATTATAAGTGATAGTCTTTTCTTCAACTTTAATAGGTTCAACTACTTTTACTTCAATGGGAAGTTGATATTTAAACCACTTCTCCTTAGGGAGATCAACATGAGTAGCAAAGGATTCACAAAAATAAGCTACTATCTCAGAGTCAAGTCCATATTTAGTGCTAAATTCACGAAAAGCATCGGTATCCATAAAAGATTTAACACAATCAAACTTAGGTGTTATACCTGACTCCTTACCTTCGTCGAGTTCCCAATCTTCAGAGTTGCATTTAATTCTTTCCAATAAATCCCATCTGAATTCAATAGTCTTCATCATAAAAGAACCAGTACAAGAAGTATCGAGCATGGAGCGATTATTGAGAGAAAGCCGAGCATAAATTTTTTGAATAATAATTTCTCTTGAGAGCTCATGATTGGGGCATAAATATAACATTGACTTAAGCCTCCCCCAAGCTTGAGCGATACTTTATCCTTTGCGAGGCCAAAAATTATATATATAATTACGATCACGCTGAACCAGATGCATAGGATAAAACTTCTGATGAAATTCCAATTTCAATCGGTTGTAGTTCCATGATCCAATATCATCACATAGCCTAAACCATGTCAATGCCTTTCCCTTCAAAGATAAAGGGAAGACCTTATTCTTGATAACATCCTCGGGCATACCTGCAAGCTTAAATAATCCACAAACTTCATCCACATAGATAAGGTGCAAATCGGGATGCAATGTTCCATCTCCTATAAAAGGATTAGCTAGCAGTTTCTCTATCATACCCGAAGGAATTTCAAAGTAAACATTTTCAGTAGGTTCAGTAGGTTGAGGAGCAACTCTTTGCTCTACTGGTCGGGGTGAATATACCCCGAACAAGCCCCTCAAAGGATTACTTTCCATACTAACAAGTGACAGTAAATTTCAGCACACTATATAAATTTTCCATACCAAATTCCACTTACCAAAGGCGCTTCACTCCTCGGCAACGGCGCCAGAAAAGAGTCTTGATGACTCACAAGTATAGGGGATCTATCGTAGTCCTTTCGATAAGTAAGAGTGTTGAACCCAACGAGGAGCAGAAGGAAATGACAAGCCGTTTTCAGTAAGGTATTCTCTGCAAGCACTGAAATTATCGGTAACAGATAGTTTTGTGATAAGGTAATTTGTAACGGGTAACAAGTAACAAAAGTAAACAAGGTGCAGCAAGGTGCCCCAATCCTTTTTGTAGCAAAGGACAAGCCTGGACAAACTCTTATATAAAGGAAAGCGCTCCCGAGGACACATGGGAATTATCGTCAAGCTAGTTTTCATCATGCTCATATGATTCGCGTTCGTTACTTTGATAATTTGATATGTGGGTGGACCGGTGCTTGGGTACTGCCCTTCCTTGGACAAGCATCCCACTTATGATTAACCCCTCTTGCAAGCATCTGCAACTACAAAAGAAGTATTAAGGTAAACCTAACCATAGCATGAAACATGTGGATCCAAATCAGCCCCTTACGAAGAAACACATAAACTAGGGTTTAAGCTTCTGTCACTCTAGCAACCCATAATCTACTTATTACTTCCAATGCCTTCCCCTAGGCCCAAACAATGGTGAAGTGCTACCTCTTGACCACTGCGTTGGTTTTCCATTGAAGAGGAAAGGGTGATGCAGTAAATTGGTTATGAAGCTGGCCTATTGACCCGGATTTTTTAGAAGAAGTGCCTGGATTTTTTGCATTGGCAAGGTTTGGACATATCTATTAAAAGAGATTTGCTTTAAGATCTTGAGTATGCATCCAGGAGGAAATGACAAGGATTTAAAGATGATCAGGTGCCGGTTCAGGAAAATATTTAACCCGGAGCACAACCTATCAAGTTTGTTCTTGTGTTTATTTTACAGGATCAGTTTAACATGGATAAATCCAAATTAAACTGGGGGCTAATGTCGGGGATATACCCCGCGACGTAACCCGGCCGGAAGTGACCCGCCCGAGCCTGGCGACTCATGGGTGACCCGGCGAGCGGGTAAGACGGACGACAAGGCCCAAGGCCCAGAAGGCCGGTTCATGCTATGCTGGGCCGGTTTATGAGGAAAGCACAAGGAATATTCCCTTACGAAGGAAGCAAGACTAGGACTCCACTTGTAATAGAGTAATCATAATCCTACTAGGACTAGTCATGTAACCTGCCCCTTCAACTTATATAAGGAGGGGCAGGGCACCCCAAGAGGGACAAGCAACAAGAAACAATCTCTAGGGCTAGACACAAAGAGCCGGCTTACCGGCGACTCTCTCGTGATCATAATGAGACCTAGCCTCAAACAGCATGTAGGGTTGTTACCGGATGATGTTTCCCGGGGCCCGAAGCTGTCTAAACCCTTGTCTTGTGTTGCGTCTCTCGATTCCGTTCAACCCCTCTCAAGCTACCACATAGATGTGTTGGCCTCGCGACTAAGTCCTCACACTAAGGACATCTGCCGTGACAATTCCACGACAGTTGGCGCCCATCGTGGGGCTTGGGCACGGTGGTGTTGAGTTCTTGGAGGGATCTTTCCTAGGGACCGAGAAGCTTGCGATGTGCCGGATTAACAAGCCGATACGGAAGGATCTACTTCAACTTCGAGTTCATCAGATTGAGATGGAAATTCTTTTTTAACCTCAGGTTTAAGTCGGAAAAATAACTACGGCGACGACGGCACACGTATACGTCCTCCGTGCAATCAAGTGGAGGAGCATCCAAGGTCAACGGATACAACTGCAAAGGAATATTTGAGGCAGCGCACATGGTGAGAACAACTATAAAATTCCATATAGGATGCTCTCAGCTGCGCGCTGTCGCACCGCTGATCCGCCGAAACCGGCAAGAAATCAGTCTCGCCGAGATAAGCCGCCACTTTATGGTACGAGTCGCTGTCGCTACTTCAAACACAACTGTCTGAATCCGTCGCGACTCGGGAGCAGTCACGTGTCAAAGACGGCGGCGAATTGTGGCCTTGTGAAGTTTTCGGATCGACCTAGCGCACGCACAGGGATCAAGGATTCAAGTGCTGATCGATGCAAAAAAAAAGTTTGATGGATTCCCCTGCTCCTGCTGCTTCCTATCAATCCAAAGGCGTACTACTACTCTGACATGAAGAGTTTCATTACATGCATGGACGTGAAGGATAGTACTACTACAAAGCCACGAGTACTAGTACATGAATCTACTAGTAGTATTTGTTCAGTTCTTTCAAAGGGAAGAAGACCACGACCCGGATTCTGCTCCGTTGCCGAGTCGCCCGCGGCGTCCAAGTCACCGTCAAGCCACCTCCTCTGCGATGGGTACCTACGCAGTGTCACGCACCTGACCCGAAAGCATATTATCCTCAGATTCGGGTTATTCCGTTGACCCCCGTTCAGAACTGCCTGGGCCTCAAACTGACGTCTCTGCTGGTCTCTGAGCCGCTGTCACCGGACGGGTCTCTCACTGTCGCTCGGCCGCGGCCCCGCTGCACTGGCGCTTTTCAAACCCGCCGCCGGCTCAGCCGCACTTCGCTACCTTTCCTTGAGCCGCTGCCGCCCGCGCCGGCCCTCCAAGCTGGCCACAGACCCGTCTCACCGAGCCACTACTTCGAAGCCGCCGGCAACCATGGCCGTCGTTGCAAGCCGTCGTCACTTTGGTGCTGCCTCCAAGTCGCCGCTTCTAGGCCCGTTTTCTGCCGCAGCCGTCATCACTTCGGATGCCGCGGTCGCTGTCCTAAATCGCCAATCCGTTGAACCATCCGGACTGCTCGCCCGTTGAGTTGCCGTTTCCACTTTTAGTATGAGCCGCCCGTACACGGGTCTCGCGGCAAGCTACTGCTTGAGCCGCCCGCTCCGAGACGTCCTTTGAGTTCTAAAAACCGGGCTATGGTGTTGTCAAGGAATCATGCGGTTTGCCGGATCGGTCAATCAAGTTGACTGACGTTCCACTAGCTAGCTTTGGAGTGAAGCTGTTGTGAAGCAAGTGTATCAAAGTACTACTAATTGCAATGCACAGAATTCAAGTACGTGCGTCCATGTCAGACTGTACCTCGACTAAATCATCTGGAAGTCCACTCAGGTGATATCTTTCCTCTATATTTTGTTAGTGTATTAAATCGTTTGAGAACAATTATGTTGGTCTGTGATATTTTTTCGCAGGACCATTATTCATTACAAAAGTGCCGCATAACGCACGGGCCAACATCACTTTTGGACTAGCGTTTATTGAGCCGCTGAGGCCGCGTTGAGCCGCTTCTGCTGTGTTGAGCCGCCGGGAGTCACCGGTCTGCCTGAACTTATCTTATTAAACACTTATTTTTTTTGTCAAAGAACAATTACTCTGCCCTGTAACATTTTTACACAGGACAATGGTTTATGCCATTATACCGCGGATGCACGTTCGGCTGTGCCGCACAGCTTCACGGACATGTGTCTTGCGGTCCATTTTGCATCAACATGTCGGCCGACTTGTCCGTCCGCGCCGCCTTACAACACCGCGGCCGACTCGGCCGTAATTGATTTCAGCTTCACCATGGTGATCGTCAACTCCGCGGTGATAATTACTGACCTGACCATCAGGTGAAATCCATCCAGTATATTTTATATTATATATTACTTTCTTTAAAAGAGCAATTACTCTGGCTTGCAAGTTCTCCAGTGCAGGACAAGTTATATCACTGAGATGTTGAATGACTCATACTGGTTTATATCATGGTCAAATATGGAGAGTCTCAAGCCAACTCCTCGAGTAGTCTTAAGACTCGAGGGCTACAATGACATGACTCGGGAAGCTCTGGGTCATTGGAGGGAATGATAACCCGGTTCCGGAGGACACCGCCATATTGATGAAAATTTAAAGGCCGTCAGAAAATTGTCGGTTCAAAATAAAGATTCTGGTTTAAAATCCGGTTCAAGAGACATCTCTGTCCCGCAAAGCTTTGAAGCTCTCAAATCCGGTTCAAACATCCGGCTCAAGGTAAATTTGTCTCTTACAAAGCTTTTAAGCTCTCAAATCCGGTTCAAACATCCGGCTCAAGGTAAATTTGTCTCTTACAAAGCTTTTAAGCTCTCAAATCCGGTTTAAAGTTACGGTTCAAAAAGAATTAATCTCTTCGAGTTCTCAAACAAATTAAGGGTTGCCAAAAGAGAACTTGCTGCCATGATGTGCGGTTCAAACATGGGTATTCTGCCTTACGGCTTATCTTATTATGGTCACTTGAGGGCTTCCTGTTCAAACATAGGTCGTATTCGAACCAAAGAGAACATAGCTGTCGGTACCCTCTTGATCGGCACACTGCCGAGCTCAGTAGCGGGCTTCTTGATCATTTTCGAATCATATCTCAACCCCTTTTGGGAACCGACGTGGATCGTATTCGAATCAGCGTCGTTAAACAACTCTCAAGGTCATTTGGGGGCTTCCTGTTCAAACATAGGTCGTATTCGAACCAAAGAGAACATAGCTGTCGGTACCCTCTTGATCGACAACGCCAAAGCCACTGGGGGCTATATGATCGTATTCGAATCTTAGCTTAACCCACGTGGGACGGTTTTCTAATCGTATTCGAATCAGAAGCCTCAAAAATTTTGAAGTCTCTTTTTGCAAACAATTTTTGGATTTTATTTGAAGGCCGACTCAAATGGATTATTTCTTATAATATTTCTCTACAAGAGCCAATGTCAGCAAATTGGTTATGAAGCTGGCCTATTGACCCGGATTTTTTAGAAGAAGTGCCTGGATTTTTTGCATTGGCAAGGTTTGGACATATCTATTAAAAGAGATTTGCTTTAAGATCTTGAGTATGCATCCAGGAGGAAATGACAAGGATTTAAAGATGATCAGGTGCCGGTTCAGGAAAATATTTAACCCGGAGCACAACCTATCAAGTTTGTTCTTGTGTTTATTTTACAGGATCAGTTTAACATGGATAAATCCAAATTAAACTGGGGGCTAATGTCGAGGATATACCCCGCGGCGTAACCCGGCCGGAAGTGACCCGCCCGAGCCTAGCGACTCATGGGTGACCCGGCGAGCGGGTAAGACGGACGACAAGGCCCAAGGCCCAGAAGGCCGGTTCATGCTATGCTGGGCCGGTTTATGAGGAAAGCACAAGGAATATTCCCTTACGAAGGAAGCAAGACTAGGACTCCACTTGTAATAGAGTAATCATAATCCTACTAGGACTAGTCATGTAACCCGCCCCTTCAACTTATATAAGGAGGGGCAGGGCACCCCAAGAGGGACAAGCAACAAGAAACAATCTCTAGGGCTAGACACAAAGAGCCGGCTTACCGGCGACTCTCTCGTGATCATAATGAGACCTAGCCTCAAACAGCATGTAGGGTTAGTTACCGGATGATGTTTCCCGGGGCCCGAAGCTGTCTAAACCCTTGTCTTGTGTTGCGTCTCTCGATTCCGTTCAACCCCTCTCAAGCTACCACATAGATGTGTTGGCCTCGCGACTAAGTCCTCACACTAAGGACATCTGCCGTGACAATTCCACGACACGAAGGTTTCATTCCGTTTGGACTCCGTTTGATATTCTTTTTCTGCGAAACACTAAAATAGGCAAAAAACAGCAATTCGGGTTGGGCCTCCGGTTAATAGGTTAGTCCCAAAAATAATATAAAAGTGTATAATAAAGCCCATTAAACATCCAAAACATAATATAATATAGCATGGAACAATAAAAAATTATAGATACATTGGAGACGTATCAAGCATCCCCAAGCTTAATTCCTGCTCGTCCTCGAGTAAGTAAATGATAAAAATAGAATTTTTGATGTGGAATCCTACTTGGCATAATTTTCAATGTAATTCTCTTAATTGTGGTATGAATGTTCAGATCCGAATGATTCAAGATAAAAGTCTAATATTGACATAAAAATAATAATACTTCAAGCATACTAACTAAGCAATTATGTCTTCTCAAAATAACATGGCCAAAGAAAGTTATCCCTACAAAATCATATAGTCTGGCTATGCTCTATCTTCATCACACAAAGTATTTAATCATGCACAACCCCGATGACAAGCCAAGCAATTGTTTCATACTTTTGGTGTTCTCAAACTTTTCAATCTTCACGCAATTCATGAGCGTGAGCCATGGACATAGCACTATATGTGGAATAGAATGGTGGTTGTGGAGAAGACAAAAAAGGAGAAGATAGTCTCACATCAACTAGGCGTATCAACGGGCTATGGAGATGCCCATTAATAGATATCAATGTGAGTGAGTAGGGATTTCCATGCAACGGATGCACTAGAGCTATAAGTATATGAAAGCTCAACAAAAGAAACTAAGTGGGTGTGCATCCAATTCGCTTGCTCACGAAGACCTAGGGCATTTTGAGGAAGCCCATCATTGGAATATACAAGCCAAGTTCTATAATGTAAAATCCCCACTAGTATATGAAAGTGATAACATAGGAGACTCTCTATCATGAAGATCATGATGCTACTTTTGAAGCACAAGTGTGGTAAAAGGATAGTAACATTGTCCCTTCTCTCTTTTTCTCTCATTTTTTTATTTGGGCCTTTTGTCTTTTTTATGGCCTCTTTTTTTTCTATTTTTTTCTTCCTTTTTTTCTATTTTTCGTCCGGAGTCTCATCCCGACTTGTGGGGGAATCATAGTCTCCATCATCATTTCCTCACTTGGGACAATGCTCTAATAATCATGATCATCACACTTTTATTTTCTTTACAACTCAAGAATTACAACTCAAAACTTAGAAGAAAATATGACTCTGTGGATGCCTCCGGCGGTGTACCGGGATATGCAATGAATCAAGAGTGACATGTATGAAAGAATTATGAACGGTGGCTTTGCCACAAATACGGTGTCAACTACATGATCATGCAAAGCAATATGACAATGATGAAGCGTGTCATAGTAAACAAAACGGTGGTAAGTTGCATGGCAATATATCTCGGAATGGCTATGGAAATGCCATGATATGTAGGTATGGTGGCTGTTTTGAGGAAGGTATATGGTGGGTGTATGATACCGGCGAAAAGTGCGCGGTATTAGAGAGGCTAGCAATGGTGGAAGGATGAGAGTGCGTATAATCCATGGACTCAACATTAGTCATAAAGAACTCATATACTTGTTGCAAAAATCTACAAGTTATCAAAGCAAAGTATTACGCGCATGCTCCAAGGGGGATAGATTGGTAGGAAAAGATCATTGCTCGTCCCCGACCGCCACTCATAAGGAAGACAATCAATAAATAAATCATGCTCCGACTTCATCACATAACAGTTCACCATACGTGCATGCTACGGGAATCACAAACTTTAACACAAGTATTTCTCAAATTCACAACTACTCAACTAGCATGACTCTAATATCACCATCTTCATATCTCAAAACAATTATCAAGCATCAAACTTCTCATAGTATTCAACACACTCATAAGATTTTTTTAGTAATCTTGGATGCCTATCATAATTAAAGCAAATTACCATGCTGTTTTGTAGGACTCTCAAAATAATATAAGTGAAGCATGAGAGAACAATAGTTTCTATAAAACAAATCCACCACCGTGCTCTAAAAGATATAAGTGAAGCACTAGAGCAAAAACTATATAGCTCAAAAGATATAAGTGAAGCACATAGAGTATTGTAATAAATTCCGAATCATGTGTGTCTCTCTCAAATGGTGTGTACAGCAAGTATGATTGTGGTAAACTAAAAAGCAAAGACTCAAATTATACAAGACGCTCCAAGCAAAACACATATCATGTGGTGAATAAAAATATAGCTCCAAGTAAAGTTACCGATGGACGAAGACGAAAGAGGGGATGCCTTCCAGGGCATCCCCAAGCTTTGGCTTTTTGGTGTCCTTAGATTATCTTGGGGTGCCATGGGCATCCCCAAGCTTAGGCTCTTGCCACTCCTTGTTCCATAATCAATCAAATCTTTTACCCAAAACTTAAAAACTTCACAACACAAAACTTAGCAGAAAATCTCGTGAGCTCCGTTAGCGGAAGAAAACAAAACACCACTTCAAGGTACTGTAATGAACTCATTCTTTATTTATATTGGTGTTAAACCTACTTTATTCCAACTTCTCTATGGTTTATAAACTCTTTAACTAGCCATAGATTCATCAAAATAAGCAAACAACACATGAAAAACAGAATCTGTCAAAAACAAAACAGTCTGTAGTAATCTGTAACTAACGCAAACTTATGGAACTCCAAAAATTCCACCAAAATAGGAAGACCTAGAAAATTTGTTTATTTATCTACTGCAATTGGAATCAGTATTTTATCACGTTCTGGTGATTTTTAACAATTGTTTTCATGAACAGAAAGTTTCTGGAATTTTCAGCAAGATCAAATAACTATCATCCAAGAAGATCCTATAGGTTTAACTTGGCACAAACACTAATTAAAACATAAAAAAATCTAACCCGAGGCTAGATCAAATATTTATTCCTAAATATAAGCAAAAAGCAAAAAACTAAAATAAAATTGGGTTGCCTCCCAACAAGCGCTATTGTTTAACGCCCCTAGCTAGGCATAAAAGCAAGGATAGATCTAGGTATTGCCATCTTTGGTTTTAGGAAAGAAAAAAGAGCAAACTTGTTATCTATCGCATTAATTTTTCTATTTTGATAAAGCACATGGCTATTAATGGTAGAAGAAAGATTAAGCACATTATGGAAATTTGCATCTAAACTAGCTTTTATCTCTTTGATAGATTCGTTTTGGTAGGAGAGCAAAAGAGACGTAGATTCAACTTTCTCATTCATGGGGTGCCCAAATATGGTCTTAATTTTTTCATAAGTATCTACGACGTCCCCTTCAAGAAAACCTTCTTCAAATCTAGAATCTAAGACATGCTTAAACGAAGAAGGTAGGGCAACATAAAAGCTCTTCAAGTAAATTTCAATTTGGTATTGGGGCACATAGTTAGCCCGTATCCTTAACAGTCTATCCCAAGCATCTTTCAAAGATTCATCGAGTAAATAACGAAAAATTCCGGAATCATCTTCATCAAAATTATTAAGACTCTCATTGATAACTCCGACAGGTTTTTCCATAGCATCATTATTTATGAGTTTAGATAGAATAGAAGGATCGTCCAAAGTACTAAAACTCGGGAGAGAAACCCCAACCCTTTTTGATTCCGACATGGCAAAAGGAAGGCGAGCGGAAAAAAGAGGGCGAATAAAACGGCAAGGGTGAAGTGGGGGAGAGGAAAATGAGAGGCAAATGGCAAATAATGTAATGCGAGGGATAAGAGTTTGTGATGGGTACTTGGTATGTCTTGACTTGACTTGACTTGGCGTGAATCTCCCCGGCAACGGCGCCTGAAATTCTTCTTGCTACCTCTTGAGCACTGCGTTGGTTTTCCCTTGAAGAGGAAAGGGTGATGCAGTAAAGTAGCGTAAGTATTTCCCTCAGTTTTTGAGAACCAAGGTATCAATCCAGTAGGAGATCACGCTCGAGTCCCACGCACCTGTACAAACAAATAAGAACCTCGCAACCAACGCGATAAAGGGGTTGTCAATCCCTTCACGGTCACTTACGAGAGTGAGATCTGACAGATATGATAAGATAATATTTTTTTGGTATTTTTATGATAAAGAGAAATAAAGAAGCAAATTAAAATAAACGGCAATAGAAATAGCTAAGTGTTGGAAGTTTAATATGATGGAAAATAGACCCGGGGGCCATAGGTTTCACTAGTGGCTTCTCTCAAGAGCATAAGTATTACGGTGGGTGAACAAATTACTGTCAAGCAATTGATAGAATTGAGCATAGTTATGAGAATATCTAGGTATGATCATGTATATAGGCATCACGTCCGTGACAAGTAGACCGACTCCTGCCTGCATCTACTACTATTACTCCACACATCGACCGCTATCCAGCATGCATCTAGAGTATTAAGTTCATAAGAACAGAGTAACGCTTTAAGCAAGATGACATGATGTAGAGGGATAAACTCATGCAATATGATATAAACCCCATCTTTTTATCCTCGATGGCAACAATACAATACGTGTCATTTCCCTTTCTGTCACTGGGATCGAGCACCGCAAGATTGAACCAAAAGCTAAGAACTTCTCCCATTGCAAGAAAGATCAATCTACTAGGCCAAACCAAACTGATAATTCGAAGAGACTTGCAAAGACAACCAATCATACATAAAAGAATTCAGAGGAGATTCAAATATTGTTCATAGATAAACTTGATCATAAACCCACAATTCATCGGATCTCGACAAACACACCGCAAAAGAAGATTACATCGAATAGATCTCCAAGAGAATCGAGGAGAACTTTGTATTGAGATCCAAAGAGAGAGAAGAAGCCATCTAGCTAATAACTATGGACCCGAAGGTCTGAGGTAAACTACTCACACATCATCGAAGAGGCTATGGTGTTGATTTAGAAGCCCTCCGTGATCAATGCCCCCTCCAGCGGAGCGCCGGAAAAGGCCCCAAGATGGGATCTCACGGGTACAGAAGGTTGCGGCGGTGGAAATAGTGTTTTTGCTCCGTATCTGATGTTTCCAGGGTACATGGGTACATATATGAGGAAGAAGTACGTCGGTGGAGCAACGTGGGCCCCATGAGGATGGAGGGCGCGCCTAGGGGGTCGGCGCGCCCCCTGCCTCGTGCTCTCCTCGTTGATTTTTTTACGTAGACTCCAAGTCCTATGGATCACGTTTGTTCCGAAAATCACGTTCCCGAAGGTTTCATCCGTTTGGACTCCGTTTGATATTCTTTTTCTGCGAAACACTGAAATAGGCAAAAAACAGCAATTCAGGCTGGGCCTCCGGTTAATAGGTTAGTCCCAAAAATAATATAGAAGTGTATAATAAAGCCCATTAAACATCCAAAACAGAATATAATATAGCATTGAACAATAAAAAATTATAGATACGTTGGAGACATATCATGAAGTGTCATGTAGTCGACATTCACATAACACCAGTAGAGGAAAGATAACGTACATCTCATCAAAATATCGAACGAATACCAAATTCACATGACTACTGATACGTCTCCAATGTATCTATAATTTTTTATTGTTCCATGCTATTATATTATCTGTTTTGAACGTTTAATGGGCTTTATTATGCACTTTTATATTATTTTTGGGACTAACCTATTAACCGAAGGCCCAGTGCAAATTGTTGTTTTTTGCCTATTTCAGTGTTTCGCAGAAAAGCAATATCAAACGGAATCCAAACGGAATGAAACCTTCCCGAGGATCATTTTTGGAACAAACGCAATCCAGGAGACTTGGAGTGGACGTCAAGGAAGCAACGAGGCGGACACGTGGTAGGGAGGCACGCCCAGGGGGGTAGGCGCGCCCCCCACCCTCGTGGCTCCACCGACCTACTTCCTTCGTCTATATATACTCATATACCCTGAAAACATCCGCGAGCACCACGAAACCCTATTTCCACCGCCGCAACCTTCTGTACCCGTGAGATCCCATCTTGGGGCCTTTTCCCGCGCTCCGCCGGAGGGGGAATCAATCACGGAGGGCTTCTACATCAACACCATGGCCTCTCCGATGATGCGTGAGTAGTTTACCACAGACCTTCGGGTCCATAGTTATTAGCTAGATGGCTTCTTCTCTCTCTCTAGATCTCAATACAAAGTTCTCCTCGATTCTCTTGGAGATCTATCCGATGTAATCCTTTTTGCGGTGTGTTTGTCGAGATCCGATGAATTGTGGGTTTATGATCAAGATTATCTATGAACAATATTTGATTCTTCTCTGAATTCTTATATGCATGATTTGATATCTTTGCAAGTCTCTTCGAATTATCAGTTTGGTTTGGCCTACTAGATTGATCTTTCTTGCAATGGGAGAAGTGCTTAGCTTTGGGTTCAATCTTGCGGTGTCCTTTCCCAGTGACAGCAGGGGCAGCAAGGCACGTATTGTATTGTTGCCA
The DNA here is from genome assembly GCF_018294505.1 of Triticum aestivum. Taxonomy (NCBI): domain Eukaryota; kingdom Viridiplantae; phylum Streptophyta; class Magnoliopsida; order Poales; family Poaceae; genus Triticum; species Triticum aestivum. The sequence goes on from NC_057811.1 coordinate 379,774,826, forward strand.
TCGAGGATAAAAAGATGGGGTTTATATCATATTGCTTCAGTTTATCCCTCTACATCATGTCATCTTACCTAATGCGTTACACTGTTCTTATGAACTTAATACTCTAGATGCATGTTGGATAGCGGTCGATGTCGTGGAATTGTCACGGCAGATGTCCTCAAGATAGGACTTAGTCGTGGAGCCATCGCCGCTAGGAAGCTTGAAGGGGTTAAACGGGACAAGGAACGCGAGGGTTTATACTGGTTCGGCCCCTTACGGTGAAGGTAAAAGCCTACGTCCAGTTGAGGTGGTATTGATTAGGGTTTCGATGACCAGGGAGCTTAACTGCTACGCCTGGCTCTCGACGAGATCTTTCTTACCCCTAAACCGCTGCCGGGTCGTCCCTTTATATAGAGAGGTTGACGCCCAGTAGCTCTCAGAGTCCCGGCCGGCTCATAAGAGTGTCCGGCTCGGACTCTCAACTATTCTTGCCTTACACTACAAGTTCTACCATAATGACGGTTGTAACTACGGGCCCTAGCCATCTCCGGGTCTTAAGCCCATCTTTGGCCCACCGTCTTCAAGCTTGGTGCCGGGCTTCAGGTGATGACCCTTATGAGTAACCCGGCCCCACCGGGCGGGTGACTCTAAGGTTTATATCCTCAACAGTCGATGTGTGGAGTAATAGTAGTAGATGCAGAATCGTTTTGGTCTACTTGTCGCGGACGTGATGCCTATATACATGATCATGCCTAGATATTCTCATAACTATGCGCTTTTCTATCAATTACTCGACAGTAATTTGTTCACCCACCGTAAATTATGCTATCTTGAGAGAAGCCACTAGTGAAACCTATGGCCCCCGGGTCTATCTTCCATCATATTATTTTCCTATCGATTTGCTATTCTGCCGCTGTTTATTTTGCAATCTTTACTTTTCAATCTATACAACAAAAATACCAAAAATATTTATCTTATTATCTTTATCAGATCTCACTTTTGCAAGTGGCCGTGAAGGGATTGACAACCCCTTTATCGCTTTGGTTGCAAGGTTCTTATTTGTTTGTGCAGGTACAAGGCGACTTGCGTGTAACCTCCTACTGGATTGATACCTTGGTTCTCAAAAACCGAGGGAAATACTTATGCTACTTTGCTGCATCACCCTTTCCTCTTCAAGGGAAAACCAACGCATGCTCAAGAGGTAGCAACTACTTATAGCAAGACTTCCCCCATGTCCTCTGGAACAAACATAACTATTCACAAATCATATTCATGTTCATAATCAGAGGGGTATTAATATGCATAAAGGATCTGAACATATGATCTTCCACAAAATAAACCAACTAGCATCAACTACAAGGAGTAATCAACACTACTAGCAACCCACAAGTACCAATCTGAGGTTTTGAGACAAAGATTGGATACAAGAGATGAACTATGGTTTGAGATGAGATGGTGCTGGTGAAGATGTTGATGAAGATTGACCCCCTCCTGATGAGAGGATCGATGGTGATGATTTCCCCCTCCCAGAGGGATGTTTCCCCGGTAGAACAACTCCGCCGGAGCCCTAGATTGGTTTCGCTAGGTTCCGCCTCGAGACGGCGGTGCTTCGTCCCGAAAGCTTCCTGCTAATTTTTTCCAGGGCAAAAGACTTCATATAGAAAAAGATGGACACCAGAGGCCTGCCAGGGGGCCCACGAGGCAGGGGGCGCGCCTGGGGGTAGGGCATGCCCCCACCCTCGTGGACAGGGTGTTGCCCCCCTCTGGTGCTTTCTTCGCCCAATATTTTTAATATATTCCAAAACTGACTTTCGTGGAGTTTCAGGACTTTTGGAGTTGTGCAGAATAGGTCTCTAATATTTGCTCCTTTTCCAGCCCAGAATTCCAGCTGCCGACATTCTCCCTCTTCCGTGTAAACCTTGTAAAATAAGAGAGAATAGGCATAAGTATTGCGGCATAATGTGTAATAACATCCCATAATGCAATAAATATCGATATAAAAGCATGATGCAAAATGGACGTATCAACTACCTTTGTGTTGTTTTTTGTGCAGGAATAAAAATTCTTGGAATTGGACGAACTCTACACAGATTTTTTTATTGAATCTACAAAAAGTACCGGTGCAAAGATCTACCAGAGGGGGCCACCAGCTACCCACAAGACAGGGAGGCGCGCATACCCCCCCCCCAAGGCGCGCCTGACTCCTTGTGGGGCCCGCGGGGTGGCCGTTTGACCTAACTCCAGTCCTAGAAATACCGCCTTCCCGAGAAAAAATCATAAAGAAAGATTCATCGCGTTTTACGATATGGAGCCGCCGCCACCTCATGTTCTTCATCGGGAGGCCTAATCTGGAATTGGTTCGGGGCTCCGGAGAGGGGGATTCGTCGTCGTTGCCATCACCAACCATTCTCCATCAACAATTCCATGATGCTCAACACCGGGAGTGAATAATTCCTTCATAGGCTTGCTGGACGTTGATGGAGATGGATGAGATTTCTTATGTATTTTGTTAGGGCTTGATCCTTAGTATCCACTATGTTTTGAGATTGACATTTGATACGTCTCCAACGTATCTATAATTTTTTATTGTTCCATGCTATTATATTATCTGTTTTGCATATTTAATGGGCTTTATTATACACTTTTATATTATTTTTGGGACTAACCTACTAACCCAAGGCCCAGTGCAAATTGCTGTTTTTTGCCTATTTTAGTGTTTCGCAGAAAAGGAATATCAAACAGAATGAGACCTTCGGGAGAGTGATTTTTGGAACAAACGTGATCCAGAGGACTTGGAGTGGACGTCAAGAAAGAAGCGAGGAGGCCATGAGACAGGGAGGCGCGCCTGCCCCCTGGGCGCGCCCCCACCCTCGTGGGCCCCTCGCAGCTCCACCGACCTACTTCTTCCTCCTATATATACCCATATACCCCGAAACCATTGAGGAGCACCACGAAACCCTATTTCCACAGCCGCAACCTTCTGTACCCGTGAGATCCCATCTTGGGGCCTTTTTCGGCGCTCCGCCGGAGGGGGAATCGATCACGGAGGGCTTCTACATCAACACCATAGCCTCTCCGATGATGTGTGAGTAGTTTACCACAGACCTTCGGGTCCATAGTTATTAGCTAGATGGCTTCTTCTCTCTCTTTGGATCTCAATACAAAGTTCTCCTCGATCTTCTTGGAGATCTATTTGATGTAACTCTTTTTGCGGTGTGTTTGTAGAGATCCGATGAATTGTGGGTTTATGATCAAGATTATCTATGAACAATATTTGAATCTCCCCTGAATTCTTTTATATATGATTGATTATCTTTGCAAGTCTCTTCGGATTATCAGTTTGGTTTGGCCTACTAGATTGATCTTTCTTACAATGGGAGAAGTGCTTAGCTTTGGGTTCAATCTTGCGTTGCTCGATCCCAGTGAAGGTAGGGGAAACGACACGTATTGTATTGTTGCCATCGAGGATAAAAAGATGGGGTTTATATCATATTGCTTGAGTTTATCCCTCTACATCATGTCATCTTGCCTAATGCGTTACTCTGTTCTTATGAACTTAATACTCTACATGCATGCTGGATAGCGGTCGATGTGTAGAGTAATAGTAGTAGATGCAGAATCGTTTCGGTCTACTTGTCGCGGACGTGATGCCTATATACATGATCATGCCTAGATATTCTCATAATTATGCACTTTTCTATCAATTGCTCGACAGTAATTTGTTCACCCACCATAATACTTATGCTATCTTGAGAGAAGCCACTAGTGAAACCTATGGCCCCCGGGTCTATTTTCCATCATATAAGTTTCCAATCTATTTTATTTTGCAATCTTTACTTTTAATCTATATCATAAAAATACCAAAAATATTATCTTATCATCTCTATCAGATCTCACTTTTGCAAGTGGCCGTGAAGGGATTAACAACCCCTTTATCGCATTGGTTGCAAGGTTCTTATTTGTTTGTGTAGGTACGAGGGACTTGCGTGTGGCCTCCTACTGGATTGATACATTGGTTCTCAAAAATTGAGGGAAATACTTACGCTACTTTGCTGCATCACCCTTTCCTCTACAAGAGAAAACCAACGCATGCTCAAGAGGTAGCAAGAAGGATTTCTGGCGCCGTTGCCGGGGAGTCTACGCACAAGTCAAGACATACCAAGTACCCATCACAAACTCTTATCCCTCGCATTACATTATTTGCCATTTGCCTCTCGTTTTCCTCTCCCCCACTTCACCCTTGCCGTTTTATTCGCCCTCTCTTTCCGTTCGCCTCTTTTTCGCTTGCTTCTTGTTTGCTTGTGTCTTGGATTGCTTGCTTGTCACGATGGCTCAAGATAATACTAAATTGTGTGACTTTTCTAATACCAACAACAATGATTTTCTTAGCACCCCAATTGCTCCTATTACTGATGCTGAATCTTGTGAAATCAATGCTGCCTTGTTGAATCTTGTCATGAAAGATCAATTCGCCAGCCTTCCTAGTGAAGATGCCGCTACCCATCTAAACAGCTTTGTTGATTTGTGTGATATGCAAAAGAAGAAAGATGTGGATAACGATATTGTTAAATTGAAGCTATTTCCTTTTTTGCTTAGAGATAGTGCTAAAACTTGGTTTTCGTCTTTGCCTAAAAATAGTATTGATTCATGGAATAAGTGCAAAGATGCTTTTATCACTAAGTATTTTTCCTCCCGCTAAGATCACCTCTCTTAGAAATGATATTATGAATTTTAAGCAACTTGATCATGAACATGTTGCACAAGCTTGGGAGAGGATGAAATTAATGATACGTAATTGCCCTACACATGGTTTGAACTTATGGATGATTATACAATTTTTTATGCTGGATTGAATTTTGCTTCTAGAAATCTTTTAGATTCGGCTTCGGGAGGCACTTTTATGGAAATCACTTTAGGAGAAGCTACTAAACTCCTAGATAATATTATGGTTAATTATTCTCAATGGCACACCGAAAGATCTACTAGTAAAAAGGTGCATGCAATTGAAGAGATTAATGTTTTGAGTGGAAAGATGGATGAACTTATGAAATTGTTTGCTAATAAGAGTGTTTCTTCTGATCCCAATGATATGCCTTTGTCTACTTTGATTGAGAATAATAATGAATCTATGGATGTGAATTTTGTTGGTAGGAACAGTTTTGGTAACAACGCTTATAGAGGAAACTTTAATCCTAGGCCGTATCCTAGTAATTCCTCTAATAATTATGGTAATTCCTACAACAACTCTTATGGAAATTTTAATAATATGCCCTCTGATTTTGAGACTAGTGTTAAAGAATTTATGATTTCTCAAAAGAATTTCAATGCTTTGCTTGAAGAAAAATTGCCTAAGATTGATGAGTTGGCTAGGAACGTGGATAGAATTTCTCTTGATGTTGATTCTTTGAAGCTTATATCTATTCCACCTAAGCATGATATAAATGAGTCTCTCAAAGCTATGAGAATTTCCATTGATGAGTGCAAAGAAAGAACCGCTAGGATGCGTGCTAAAAAAGATTGCTTTGTGAAAGCGTGTTCTTCTAGTTTTCATGATAATAAGGATGAAGATCTAAAAGTGATTGATGTGTCTCCTATTAAATCTTTGTTTTGCAATATGAATCTTGATAATGATGGGACTGGAGATGAGTCAACTTTAGTTAAAAGGCGTCCCAATGATTCGAAGTTTTTAGATCTTGATGCAAAAATTGGTAAAAGTGGGATTGAAGAGGTCAAAACTTTACATAGCAGTGAACCCACTATTTTGGATTTCAAGGAATTTAATTATGATAATTGTTCTTTAATAGACTGTATTTCCTTGTTGCAATCCGTGCTAATTCTCTGCATGCTTATAGTCAAAATAAGGCTTTTACCAAACATATCATTGATGCTTTAATGCAATCCTATGAAGAAAAGCTTGAATTAGAAGTGTCTATCCCTAGAAAACTTTATGACGAGTGGGAACCTACTATTAAAATTAAAATTAAAGAACATGAGTGCTATGCTTTGTGTGATTTGAGTGCTAGTGTTTACACGATTCCAAAATCTTTGTGTGATATGTTAGGTTTCCGTGAATTTGATGATTGTTCTTTAAATTTGCACCTTGCGGATTCCACCATTAAGAAACCTATGAAAAGAATTAATGATGTTCTTATTGTTGCAAATAGGAATTATGTGCTCGTAGATTTCATTGTTCTTGATATAGATTGCAATCCTTCATGTCCTATTATTCTTGGTAGACCTTTTCTTAGAACGATTGGTGCAATTATTGATATGCAAGAAGGGAATATTAAATTCCAATTTACGTTAAGGAAAGGTATGGAAAACTTTCCTATAAAGAAAATAAAATTACCTTATGAATCTATTATGAGAGCCACTTATGGATTGCATACCAAAGATGATAATACCTAGATCTATCCTTGCCTTTATGCCTAGCTAGGGGCGTTAAACGATAGCGCTTGTTGGGAGGCAACCCAATTTTATTTTTGTTTCTTACTTTTTGGTTCTGTTTAGTAATAGATAATTCATGTAGCTTCTGTTTAGATGTGGTTTCATGTTTTAGTTAGTGTTTGTGCCAAGTAGAACATTTGGGAAGACTTGGGTGAAGTCTTTTTGATCTTGCTGTAAAAAACAGAAACTTTAGCGCTCACGAGATTAGCTACAACTTTCTACTGGAGAGTGCTATTTAGTTGATTATTTTTTCAGATGATTAATAGATAAATTCCTCACGTCCAGATATTTATTTTAGAATTTTTGGAGTGCCAGAAGTATGCGTTTGATACAGATTACTACAGACTATTCTGTTTTTGACAGATTCTGTTTTTCGTGTGTTGTTTGCTTATTTTGATGAATCTATGGCTAGTATCGGAGGTTATGAACCATAGAGAAGTTGGAATACAGTAGGTTTAACACCAATATAAATGAAGAATGAGTTCATTACAGTACCTTGAAGTGGTGGTTTGTTTTCTTTCGCTAACGGAGCTCATGAGATTTTCTGTTAAGTTTTGTGTTGTGAAGTTTTCAAGTTCTGGGTAAAGTTTTGATGGATTATGGAACAAGGAGTGGAAATAGCCTAAGCTTGGGGATGCCCGAGGCACCCCAAGGTAAAATCCAAGGACAACCAAAAGCCTAAGCTTGGGGATGCCCCGGAAGGCATCCCCTCTTTTGTCTTCGTCCATCGGTAACTTTACTTGGAGCTATATTTTTATTCACCACATGATATGTGTTTTGCTTGGAGCGTCTTGTATGATTTGAGTATTTTCTTTTTAGTTTACCACACATCCTTGCTGTACACACCTTTTGGGAGAGACACACATTAATCGGAATTTATTAGAATACTCTATGTGCTTCACTTATATCTTTTGAGCTAAACAATTTTGCTCTAGTGCTTCACTTATATCTTTTAGAGCACGGTGGTGGTTTTATTTTACAGAAATTATTGATCTCTCATTCTTCACTTATATTATTTTGAGAGTATTTTAGAACAGCATGGTAATTTGCTTTGGCTATAAAATTAGTCCTAATATGATAGGCATCCAAGATGGATATAACAAAAACTTTCATATAAGTGCATTGAATACTAAGAGAGGTTTGATACTTGATGATTGTTTTGAGATATGGAGATAGTGATATTAAAGTTGTGCTATTTGAGTAGTTGTGAATTTGAGAAATACTTGTGTTGAAGTTTGCAAGTCCCGTAGCATGCACGTATGGTAAACATTGTGTAAAAATTTGAAACATGAGGTGTTCTTTGATTGTCATCCTTATGAGTGGCGGTCGGGGACGAGCGATGGTCTTTTCCTACCAATCTATCCCCCTAGGAGCATGCGCGTAGTGCTTGGTTTTTGATGACTTGTAGATTTTTGCAATAAGTATGTGAGTTCTTTATGACTAATGTTGAGTCCATGGATTATACGCACTCTCACCCTTCCATCATTGCTAGCCTCTTCGGTACCGTGCATTGCCCTTTCTCACCTTGAGAGTTGGTGCAAAATTCGCCGGTGCATCCAAACCCCATGATACGATACGCTCTATCACACATAAACCTCCTTATATCTTCTTCAAAACAGCCACCATACCTACCTATTATGGCATTTCCATAGCCATTCCGAGATATATTGCCATGCAACTTTCCACCATTTCGTTTATTATGACGCGCTTCATCATTTTCATATTGCCTTGCATGATCATGTAGTTGACATCGTATTTGTGGCAAAGCCACCATGTATATTATTTCATACATGTCACTCTTGATTCATTGCCCATCCCGGTACACCGCCGGAGGCATTCATATAGAGTCATATTTTGTTCTAGTATCGAGTTGTAATCATTGAGTTGTAAATAAATAGAAGTGTGATGATCATCATTAATAGAGCATTGCCCCCAAAAAAGAGAAAGGCCAAAAAAAGGAAAGGCCCAAAAAAAAAGAAATAAAAAGAAATAAAAAGGGACAATGCTACTATCCTTTTTCCACACTAGTGCTTCAAAGTAGCACCATGATCTTTATGATAGAGAGTCTCTTGTTTTGTCACTTTCATATACTAGTGGGAATTTTTCGTTATAGAACTTGTCTTGTATATTCCAACAATGGGCTTCCTCAAATGCCCTAGGTATTCATGAGCAAGCAGGTTGGATGCACACCCACTTAGTTTCTTTTGTTGAGCTTTCATACATTTATAGCTCTAGTGCATTCGTTGCATGGCAATCCCTACTCCTTGCATTGACATCAATTGATGGGCATCTCCCTAGCCCGTTAATTAGCCGCGTCAATGTGAGACTTTCTCCTTTTTTGTCTTCTCCACATAACCCCCATCATTATATTCTATTCCACCCATAGTGCTATATCCATGGCTCACGCTCATGTACTGCGTGAAAGTTGAAAAAAGTTTGAGATTACTAAAGTATGAAACAATTGCTTGGCTTGTCATCGGGGTTGTGCATTATGAGAGCATTCTTGTGTGATGAAAATGGAGCATGACCAAACTATATGATTTTGTAGGGATGAACTTTCTTTGGCCATGTTATTTTGAGAAGACATGATTGCTTAGTTAGTATGCTTGAAGTATTATTATTTTTATGTCAATATTAAAATTTTATCTTGAATCTTTCGGATCTGAACATTCATGCCACAATAAAGAGAATTACTTAGAAAATTATGTTAGGTAGCATTCCACATCAAAAATTATGTTTTTATCATTTACCTACTCGAGGACCAGCATGAATTAAGCCTGGGGATGCTTGATACGTCTCCAACGTATCTATAATTTTTTATTGTTCCATGCTGTTATATTATCTGTTTTGGATGTTTAATGGGCTTTATTATATACTTTTATATTATTTTTGGGACTAACCTACTAACCCAAGGCCCAGTGCAAATTGCTGTTTTTTGTGTGCCTATTTCAGTGTTTTGCAGAAAAAGAATATCAAACGGAATCCAAACGGAATGAAACCTTTGGGAGAGTGATTTTTGGAACAGACGTGATCCAGAGGACTTGGAGTGGACGTCAAGAAAGAAGCGAGGAGGCCACATGGCAGGGAGGCGCGCCTGCCCCTCTAGGCGCGCCCCCGACCCTCGTGTGCCCCTCGCAGCTCCACCGACCTACTTCTTCCTTCTATATATACCCATATACCCCGAAACCATCGAGGAGCACCATGAAACCCTATTTCCACCGCCGCAACCTTCTGTACCCGTGAGATCCCATCTTGGGCCCTTTTCCAGCGCTCCGCCGGAGGGGGAATCGATCACGGAGGGCTTCTACATCAACACCATAGCCTCTCCGATGATGTGTGAGTAGTTCACCACAGACCTTCGGGTCCATAGTTATTAGCTAGATGGCTTATTCTCTCTCTTTGGATCTCAATACAAAGTTCTCCTCGATCTTCTTGGAGATCTATTCGATGTAACTCTTTTTGCGGTGTGTGTGTCGAGATCCGATGAATTGTGGGTTTATGATCAAGATTATCTATGAACAATATTTGAATCTCCTCTGAATTCTTTTATGTATGATTAGCCTACTAGATTGATCTTTCTTGCAATGGGAGAAGTGCTTAGCTTTGGGTTCAATCTTGCGTTGCTCGATCCCAGTGACAGTAGGGGAAACGACACGTATTGTATTGTTGCCATCGAGGATAAAAGGATGGGGTTTATATCATATTGCTTGAGTTTATTCCTCTACATCATGTCATCTTGCCTAATGCGTTACTCTGTTCTTATGAACAAAATACTCTAGATGCATGCTGGATAGCGGTCGATATGTGGAGTAATAGTAGTAGATGCAGAATCGTTTCGGTCTACTTGTCGCGGACGTGATGCCTATATACATGATCATGCCTAGATATTCTCATAATTATGCACTTTTCTATCAATTGCTCGACAGTAATTTGTTCACCCACCGTAATACTTATGCTATCTTGAGAGAAGCCACTAGTGAAACCTATGGCCCCCGGGTCTATTTTCCATCATATAAGTTTCCAATCTATTTTATTTTGCAATCTTTACTTTTAATCTATATCATAAAAATACCAAAAATATTATCTTATCATCTCTATCAGATCTCACTTTTGCAAGTGGTCGTGAAGGGATTGACAACCCCTTTATCGCGTTGGTTGCAAGGTTCTTATTTGTTTGTGTAGGTACGAGGGACTTGCGTGTGGCCTCCTACATGATTGATACCTTGGTTCTCAAAAACTGAGGAAAATACTTACGCTACTTTTCTGCATCACCCTTTCCTCTTCAAGGGAAAACCAACGCATGCTCAAGAGGTAGCAATGTTGCTATGATTTGCTCTGCTTAATGCTTGTCACTAGGGCCCGAGTGTCATGATTTCAGATCTGTACCTATTATGTTTTCATGAGTATATTTGAGTTCTTGATCCTATCTACAAGTTATATGCACCTGTTATTGTTCTGAACTGTAGACCCCAAGGTGACAATAATTTGAATACTCTTCAGGAATGACTGTAATTTGAGGAGTTCATCTATTCACTATTTGTTAATGCTTTGTTCTGGTTCTCTATTAGAAGGAACGCCTTAATTTTACCCTTAGTCTCCATTAGGACCCCGCTGCCACAGGAGGGTAGGACAAAAGATGACATGTAAGTTCCTATTGCAAGCACGTGCGACTATATACCGAATGCATGCCTACGTATGATTAACGCATTGGAGCTATGCGTGTCGCTCTAAGTTGCAACTGTTACATATTGAATTTCATCCAAATATCCTTCGTTGATCCAATGCCTACGCTTTGCTAATATTGTCTTTGCTCAAGTTACTATACTACTACTCTTCCAATTGCCGCAAAACTGTTGTTACTATTGCTAATACTGCTACCGTTGCTATCATATTACCGTGCTGCTAATAATTTGCTGCAAGGAAGTAACTTCTCATGTGTGGTTGAATTGACAACTCAACTGCTAAGGCTTATAAATATTTTTTGGCTTTCCTTGTGCCGAATCAATAAATTTGGATTAAATACTACCCTCGAAGACTGTTGCAACCCCCTATACTTGTGGGTCATCAAGACTATTTTCGGCGCCGTCGAGGAGCATAGCTCTATTTATTAAGTTCACTTGAGGAGTTAAATATCTGCAGCAATTTATATTCACTATGAAAAATCTTAGAGACTCTAAGGCCAAGATCATGCCCTCTGTAACGAGGGGAGGTAAGGAATTGCCAACTCGATCTACGCTTGATTCACCTACTGTTCTAAGTCAACTTCTGACGCTGCCACCTGCTATCCAATCTGATACGGCGCAAGTAATAGACATTGCTTTTGCTATTGATGATATTCATGATGATGCTTCGACTTTGACTGATAAATATTTGCCACTTGCTGAATTACTTGATGCTCATATTGCTAAAGCTAAAGAATATGAAATTACTGAAAAATATGAATCACCTGTTACACCTAGTACTCCTTTTAGAAGTAAGATATTAGAAGGTATTCCTCAAGGTTATACTTTTGATGAGGAGATTACTAGAGATCTTATGGCTTATGATACTCGTAATGACACAGAAGGTTTTATTGTTATACTTAAAGAAAAGGCCGTGAACAAAATGATGAAATATGATCTTAAATTTACAACTTCTCTTATTTTTATTACTGATAAAGATTATGAATTTTTGATAGAAAAACCGAAAATCCATACCCATGGGACGGCCGGCACTGCACGGCACGGCCCATGAGGCCAGGTTTGGTTCTGGTAGAAAAGCGCCGGAAAATCTTTTGGACCCGATGCCACGCGGGGCCATTCAGAAAATCTCGACTTCTATCTCTTCATCATCAGTGACACTTTCCCTCGTCGCTCCCTCACATGCGAGGTTGGCAGCCGCTCCAGAAGCTTCTAGAAGCCGCCGCGGACTCCTCCACTCCTCTTGCCGCCGCCCGCCTCCACGCCCACCTCCTTCGCTCGGGCCACCTCCACTCCTCCCACCACCTCACATCTCATGTCCTCGCGTCCTACCCTCCCGCCCTCGCTCGCCACCTGTTCGATGAAATCCCCGTCCCGACCCCGCGCCTTGCCAATGCGCTCCTCCGCGCGCGCGTCCGTGCGGGCCAGTGGCGCGACGTGCTCCTCCTCCTCCCGCGCCTCCGCGTGCGCCCGGACGCCTTCACGCTGTCCCTCCTGCTCAAATCCTGCGCCATGCTCCCCTCCCTCGCCCACGGCCGCGCCGTGCACGCGCTCGCCGTCCGATCCTGCGCCGCTTACACTGACGCCTTCGTGGCCGCTGCGCTTGTGCAGATGTACGCGAAGTGCGGCGACATGGTTGGCTCAATCAACGCCTTCAATGCGTTCGAGGAACCAGACATCGTCCTCCGGACTTCCGTGGTGACTGGGTACGAACAGAACGGGATGGCACAGGAGGCACTGGAGTTCTTTGCAAGGAGTGTGATTGGCCAGGGTTTCATGCCGAGTCCAGTCACTCTTGTGAGCGTGATCTCGGCAGCGGCACAGTTGAAAAATGCCCGAAATGGGCAGGCCTGCCATGCATATGTTCTCAGGAATGACTTGGAGCATGACTTGGTTCTGGTCAATGCTATTCTTGGGCTTTACATGAGGATTGGAGCTGTACAATCTGCAAGGAGGTTATTCGAGGGAATGATGGAGAGAGACGTGGTCACATGGAGCTGTATGGTCACAGGATATGTGCAATCTGGACACGCCTCTGAAGCATTGAGCGTATATAAGAAAATGGTTGCGGCAGGAGTGAAGCCAAATGCAGTTACCGTGGTGAGTGTTCTGCAGGCCTGTTCGCTTGCTCTGGATGTTGAAGAAGGCAAGAGGTTGCATGACAGTGCTGTCAAGATAGGTTGCGAACTTGAGATGACAGTTGCAACTGCGCTGGTTGATATGTACATGAAGTGCTCGTGTCAGGAGAAGGCAATGCAGTTATTTCTTCGGATGCCAAAGAAAGATGCAGTAGCTTGGGCGGCGGTCATTAGTGGTCTTACCCAAAATGGTCTCCCTGATGAGTCGATGAGAGTCTTCAAGTGCATGTTGTTGGATGGTCCTGTCCCTGACGCTGTCACTATGGTGAAGGTACTTGCTGCATGCTCAGAATCTGGTGTTATGAATCAAGCCTTTTGTCTCCATGGCTATTTGGTTAACACTGGTTTCTGTGATAAGACATTTGTGGCAGCTGCACTTGTGGATTTGTATTATAAATGTGGAAACTTGGGTAGCGCTGTCAGGGTATTTGAAAGTGACGCTGAGAAGGATATTGTGCTATGGAGCTCAATGATCTCAGGTTATGGATTCCATGGCCTTGGGCAGCAAGCTGTTGCCTTGTACCAAAGGATGGTCGCTTCTTCAGTTAAACCTAATAGCCTGACATTTGTATCCGTGTTATCGGCATGCAGCCACTCTGGACTTGTGCAGCAAGGAAAGTCCATTTTTAAAAGCATGACTCGAGTCTATGGAATCATGCCAAATTCAGAGCATCGTAGTGCCATGGTTGATCTCCTTGGCCGGGCCGGTGAATTGCAAGAGGCAGCGAAGCTCCTCCATGAAACAGGTGGGAGGGCTGATGCTCATACTTGGTGTGCCTTGCTTGCTGCCTGCAGAGAACACCGTGACACAGAGATGAGTGATATGGTAGCTGCCAAACTACTCAAGCTGGATCCTGACCATGTTGGCTACTACAATCTCATGACCAATATATATGCATTTGATGAAAAGTGGGACCGTGTAAAAGAGACTAGGGACATTATCAAAGATAGAGGTTTGAAAAAAGTGCCAGGTTGCAGTGCGATAGAGATCAATAATGCAATGCACACATTCACAGCTGGGGAGAGGTCACACCAAGATTGGGAGAAGATCTCTACATTGCTCTGGGAGTTGTCACAAAAGTTGAGACGGGATGATTGTTTCTTTCAGTTGGACCGTCACTTCGTGTTTGAAGATTTCTGATCTTCTCCAAGCTGAAACATGAACTTTCAATACACTTCACTTGGTGGTAAGTTCCTAGAAGGAAGTAACGACAAAATACCATATGCAAGGTAATAAGTCATCTTATAACGAGAAAAATAGCACAGCTTAGTTTTGCACTAATTGTAACATTGTATATGCAGGACAGACACTTCCAAGAAGTGTATAGCTGTAGTCCCCTTCATTTAACAATCAGTCAATCAGCTATGTATGTTTTGTAGATTTAACTTATGGTCAGAGCATGGGAAACTTTTATACCATAATTAAAGAAGCACATTGACCTGATGTCAACACAAATGCCCTGAACTAACCACTGGTTGTAGGTAGTTTCATGTTGGAGAATGCGTTTGTTCTGGTCTGCTCATGACTCATGATATGTGAACAGTTAGTGATCTCGTTGTCGGAAGTCATTATGCATTTGTTCTCTGGAGATAACGAGTTTCATGCATCGAACCTCCAATGCTTTTGCAGAGTAAATTCATCTACAGTTCACTGCAGCTTGCACTGTTTGACCGGTTTTAAAAGTTGTTTCACGTAGAAAGTTGATTGATATGTTATTTTGCTTTGTGTAGGGCAATATACTTAAATGCCACATAATGACACGATTGCAAGCCAGTGCTTGTCTCTTTCTCCTATGTGTGATATGCAGGCTGCGATTAGCAGGTACACCGAAACCAGTTACGAAGGCACTCTTTCTGCGGGCCTGTCCGCTTGTTTCATTCTGAGTGTGGTTAAGAGTAGGTTGAATTAACCTCGCCAGTCTTTGTGGACTACATCAGCATTGCCTTGCATTTGTTGTCTTTTGTACTAGCTTTTTTTGTATCGCTCTGAACACCTGGATGCATTTATTATTACCATAACAAAGGTGGAACTATCACAATGTTTGCATCTAATTGGCCTGGCCGCATTGTTTTATGATGTATAGTCTCGGTCTCACCGGTTAGTTACCTGCACACCGCTGATTTCTTCGAGCCATGGTGACACTTATCTGTGTGTTTTATCCGTTTTTCTGCTATGCGGCCAAAGAAGCTTACATATCGTACGTCACAGAAATCAGGAGCTATGGGCTATGGCAGCATTATCAGTCAGTTGCACCCTAGCATTCAATCTACAAACACATACTCCCTCAATTTGAACTAAGACCACGACAATAATTATGGGACGGAGGGAGTACTAAGCAATTTAGGATGGCCAAGCTGATGTGTGCCAGTTCAACACTTCTTGCAGCTGTCAAGAGCCACACAAGCCATCTCATAAGGGTTGCTTACGATATTGATATATGGCTTGAGATGTGCATGTTACGGCTTGACATTATGTAGTTACCCCAGACTTGAACAAAGAACTCCTGGCCTAACACTCTACTGAAGCAAATCTACAAACATGGTGCGCATCGGTTTTAGCCCGGTTTTCTATCAATTAACCCGGCAATTCTCTTCTTCTTAATCAATGAAAACGGCAAGTCTTTTGCCTTGTTTCAAAAAAAAAAAACATGGTGCGCGGGTACTATGGATGCCCCTGTTGCCACCCAAGGAAATTAGCATACTTCTTCCTTCCTGCTCTGGTGTTCCAAGACAATTTCAAGGAAGCTGATGCACATAGGGCTGTTAATTTGTATCAAATGTACAAATTGGCTTGTATTGGAATCTTGACTTTTGGGCCTCAAATTTATTTTTATTTTTTTGCGAAAAGGGCCTCAAATTTAATTGATCGATCAACCTTGAAAAACTATGAGCACTGTGCTTGTGAACATCTTAGCCTACTCCAAACAAGCCTAAATCTTAGGCAGCAGCGAGTCACAAACTTAATTGATCGAACCACAGCAACGTGTGAAGTTATGCAACACGGAACATTGTCCAGTACAACACTTGAAACATAAGGGGATGGTTACCCAAAGAAAAAAACGTAAGGGGATGCAAACATCGATCCAAACAAACGATGTGAACAAAAGCAAAGGAAAAGAAACAGCAGCAGATCATGCATGAAACCACACAGGGAGCAAGCAAGAAAAAGGCAATCACTTCTACGTAGTCCTCGCACTCGTCAATGCGTATTAGCAAACCACTAACGCATGCATGCGTGCATGGGGGTGTTGACACGATGCTTCGCCTCGTTCAGATGGCGGCAGAGGAGCCATGGTGATGGTGGGCGGCGCCGGTGACCATGCCGCTCCACAGGCCAAGCCCGCCAAGGGAGCTGATGGAGGTCTCCGTCGGCGCGCGGCTCGCCTCGCCGCACCACTCCAGCGACAGCAGCCTCTCCGCCTGCGGCTTCATCTCGGCGACGACACTGTCGCGCTCAGCCCGCGACGTCGCGCCACCAAACGGAAGAGCGAGGTGCTCGCCAAGGCCGGCTGCGTACCGGAGCGCGTTCAGTGCGTGGTACTCCGCGCCGCCACCGCCGCTTCCGTTGGCAATGCCCATCATGCCTGGCCCGGTGAAGTGAGCCTCAGAGTTCGCGCTCTCAAAGCCGCCGGAGCCCGAGAGGATGTGGTCGTACTTCCAGTCGAAGAGCCCGAGGCTGCAGAGCGGGTCGGCTGCCGAGACCGGCGGCGGCGGCATCCCGGAGAAGGACAGGTGGAGTCCGGTCTCTGCCATGTGCCGGCCGTGATGAAGCTGCTGCATCATCGAAATCGGCGGCGCGATGGCGGCGGCAGCAGAGGGCTTCTTGGCGGCGCTGGCGCGCTTGTTCTTGCGGCAGCCGCCGCCGACGGGGACGTTGCGGAGGGAGCCGCCCTTGGTCCAGTAGCGGCGGCACGTCTTGCAGAAGTAGCGCGGCTGGGAGAGGCTGTAGTTGTTGTAGTAGCAGAACTTGGTGTGCGTGGAGTCGCAGCGCGGGCACTTGAGCGGCTGGTCGTGCTGGGGGCGCAGCCGCCGGTCTGCCGCCTGCTGGGCCTGCATCGGCTCCGGGCACGCGATGATCAGCTCCCCCGACGGCGACGACGACCCCATCCCGCCCTGGTCCTCGGGAACGATGCCCTGAAAGCAAAAGGCACACACCAGATCAACGTCAGCACGTTGTCGCAATGTGATCTGTAATCATCATTAGCTGTGGCATGTGACAGAAGAATGGAAGCCTCGGAATGCGCGAAAGCGTCTTGGCCAAGCTGCTAGTAGCTGCATGCATGGTCCCATGCATGTCGCAAGCTGCATGCAGGCCAAGCTAGGGTTTCTCAAAGGGTAAAGCTTGTGACACCCATGGTGCTTCATGATGGAAGCATCAAGTAGGTCCAAGTTCTAGATCGATCTGGGGCCGATCCTATGGTATACGTACTTTTAGACTCAGGCTGATCACTTGCTTTCCATCACATGCAAAAGTAACAAGGGGTGTGTAGATTTCTTGAGGGCCATACGTAGTGTACTTGGTGACTTGGTCTTGATCTCGATCTCCACCATTCTCCATGCATTTCTCATGATTACTCGCAACTCTAGATCCTTAAGAGTGATCTTAGTCTAGCTTGTTCCTAGTTATACATATACAGTTAATTTATGTCAAATATGCAATGAATTATGCAGAGCTGCAGACTGTATGCATTGGTTTGTTGTGCCCTAGCTACCATCCCATCCAAGCTTAATTTGACAACATGAATGTTACTCCCCCCATTCGTAGTGGATATAGATTTTTTGAGAAGTCAAGCTTTGCAAACATTGAACAAGTTTATAAAGAAAACTACCTATATTGTGAATACAAATACATATTACTAGATACATCCTCAGACATTTTTCTTACTGTATATGTTAGGTGTTGCAGATATAATATGAATGATTTTTCTCTGTAGACTTGGTCTATTCTAAAAAAACAATATGCGATGCATTATGGAACATAAGTAGTATGAGAGTTACCCTCAGAGTTCAAGCCAAGTCTCCATAAAAAAGGCAATTCTACTCATAATGTAATACTGTGCTAAATCTGCCTCCGCTCATAATGCCGTTGTTTCTCCGCATTAACATTTTTACCTTTCAAGGAGAGGCGGAATTTATGTCATGTTCAAAAGTAAAAGTGAAACTTATCAGATGATCAAGTTGTACTTGTTTGAATCTCTTTATCTTGTCGTTGCTTTTGCTTGCAACACATGTGGGTCTCTGGTTAGCTAGTCGATAGCTACCATTCACTTTTCACAGTTTCTTAAAATGGACACGCCCTAAAACTACTAATGTCTGGTAGAATGCCCGCTTTTGTTGCATCTTTTGCTTGTTTTCCTTTTAAAGTTTCTTTTGTAACAAAGCTATGGAAACAAAATGTTTATTGTATCTTAAAATGTGGTATTTACACTGGTGAGAAATATCCATTTATGGTCCAAAGCTGAAACAACCGGATGCTGTTTACATGGATGATGGAACAGTGCATGTTTCTCACACATATCTCCTACAGTAAATTAGGTCAGCTCATGTAGATACTACGCGTCTCACAAATTAACTAGGGTCTGTCCAAACAAATTAACTAGGGTGTTATCCAATAAAATCTTGTTTCCCCCGTTACCCTTCCACAAATCTCAGTGCAGAGACATCTTAAAAATATCTCAAGCGACTTAGATTTAGCAAAATCATACTAATAATTAATTGATGCTCTTACCAGTAGTACTCGTGAAAACTGTTAGGGTAAAGGAAAAGTTTTAGAACCTCTGAAGCAAAAGGTACAAACGAAAGAAAATAACAGAAATATGGACTAAGCTTATCAATGAAACTACATGCACTAGCTAGTAGCTACTGGTCTAAATACCCCAACTGACTAAGAGAATTTGCATATGTTCGTTCATACTACATACGATCAACGACGACAGGAAATCTTTTCAAGTTTAGCTAATCAAGTATCAGGATCCAGCTGCCTGTAGATCTGCAGCGCCTAGGTACGTACTATACCAGTGTCGAATAGGTAGATCTATGAAGATGTAGAGCTATTAATTCTCCTCCAACAGTCTTTATATAATTGATTTGGATGCAGAATATTCCTATTAGAGTGACGCTTGTTTCTTCCTATGCTGCTAGCTAGGTCAATTAATCACAACTTTGATCTCGTTCTACACGAGCAAGCAATCTACATATACTACCATCGTAGACTGGAAAACGAAAGCAGTGGTTATTTTCTGAAGACTGCATGCTAGCTAGAGTAGCTACATGTCCACACCAGCGTATGTGAACACGGTCTCATCTCAAGATGAGGAGATGGACAAAAATCACGTTCATCACGCAAAGCCAAATCAAACCAAGTGCTCCCGGGTCCCGGCAAAAAGAAGTGCTAGTTGATCACGCAAATCAAACAAAGTGCTTGTTAATTACAAGCACGATAGGTATGCATGTGTGAGTGACATACCTTGAGCCAGTCGGAGTCCATGCAGAAATGCATCGGATGAGCTGCGCCTGCCATCATCGATCGCCCGGGCTTCCCGATCAACCAGTCAAGGCACCCCAAAGATGCGGCAACCTCACTGCCAGCTGCTAGCTATGCACGTAGCTCCGGCAAATCCGAGATCCAGCAGCAGCTTGAACCTAGATACGATCGATGGTCTACACCTGCTGCACACTTACGCGGCCTGCTTGTTCTCGTTTCGTTATTTGTCGACGGGTCTCAGGTCGATTGGCTAGCTAAGAGGATGCGGATTCACCGATTAGCTAGGAAGAACATGAAGAGAGGAAGAGGAGGGCGGGGCGGATCGACACGGCGATACTGGATAGGAGAAGAGAAGCTGGCTATGGAGAAGGAAGAGGGGATATGAGGCGGGGAAGCTGGTGGGCTGCGGTGCTACTGGTAGTCCGTAGTTGGTGAGAGACGTGGAGGAGGGGGGAGATGTGAATAAGAAGGGAGCGAAAAGCAGCGGAGCCATGGCCAAAGCCCCAGCCGGATGGAGGACGGACTCGATCGAACGAGCTTGGTGTGGGTAGGCTACTGCGCTGCTGCCTCTGATCGCCAGGGGCTTGGCCCTGGCTCGGTGGTGGTGGTGGTGGTGGTTGCATGCGACGCATGTTGCCGGGGAGTTGTGGTGGGGCGGGCGGGGAGGCCCACCGTGTCGGGGTGGAGTCTGTGTGGAGACATGGCGTGGGGGAAGACGGCCCTCGCCACTGGTGGGCCTGCCTACGCGCGCGGCTCGCATCCCGCGGCGTGTGCGCGTGTCGGTCGGCGGCCTTCATCTTCATGTTAGCCTCTAGCGCCTGCCTACGGCTGGCTACGTGTCCCCATCGACTTCCCCCCGATCGGTGGGTGGTCCGGTTCACGGTTCACGGCTCACGGCGTTGCTAGCGCGTTTCCGAGGTGAGAATTACGGCGTGGGTACACGAAGCGCCTAGTAGTACAGCTGTGGCAGTCAATTTCGCCGTTTGCCGGGGTGGTTGTTTGTTTGCGTAGTTGCAGCTGGAGCCTAGAGCCTCTTTGAGTTGTACGGAAATTAAAACTATAGGAGTAGAAAAAAAACTAGGTTATTCATGTGTCGCTATAAAGCCTTTTTTTCATAATAAGAGATAGGGATACTACAGCCTACAGGAACAGAAAAGTTATACTCCTGCCGAATGGATGCAACTTTGATCACCCGCAAAAAAAAAGGATGCAATTTTGATCATTACCTCTGAGCTGATTTTTCTTCTTCTTTAAAATATGAAGGATATGAATTATTCCTGTATAGGAATAGGGATTCATTCCTGCAAACCAAAAGCTCTAAGAGGTGTTCCCGGGTGGTGCAAACGGAAAGACGCCGAAATTTTGGAAGATAGATGAAAGAGGTTAGAGAGATAGAATGTGTTGTATTGGACATAACAAAGGAAAATTAAAATAAGATTTGATCTAATGTTGATATTCCTATGTAATGGAGGGCACATGAATTTTAGGCCCTGTTTGGTTCATAAGTCTTAGGACTTTTTCTAGTCCCAACTAAAAAGTCCATAGTCCCTAAAAAGTCCCTCCCTGTTTGTTTCCAGGGACTAAAAAGTCCCTAGTCCCTCCCTAGAGGTTATTAAATGACATGTGAAAGACCATATTACCCCTAGTATACAGAAAAATAACAACCAAACAACATCATGGGGCGGCGGGGCAATGGGTGCAGAGAGGGGCATTGTTGAAAAAGTCCCAAAAAAGACTCTCCTTGAGAGTCTTCTTCATTTAGTCCCAAAAAGCAACTTTTAGTCCCTAGTAGTCCCTCCTGTTTGGTTAAAAAATCTCTAAGACGGACTTTTTCTAGTCCCCACACCAAAAAGTCCGTGGAAACAAACACCCGCTTAGAAGATTGATGAGAGAGGTTTAGAGTATTCCATGTGAATTTGGTGACTCCAATCCTATGGTCCAAAGGGCTTTTATAGGGGGGGGGGGGGGGATCTACGAACTGGAATCTTCCCAAATTCTTTCAATCGAAAGAGTGAATATTTTAAATACTTTTAAAATCTTTACTATATGCCGGTTATCTGATTTTCATAATTAACGTCAATCCATGACATTATGTGTGGATTAAGATTCTGAAAATATCATTATTTCGCAAAAAGAAAACTCAAGACTCTTCTAGCTGGGGGCTACCTTGTACTCGATTTACAAGGAAAATTTGCACTAAGCTAAGACCTTTCTGAAACGAAATTGTACAATAGTATTCTTCTTGGTTTTTGTGTTTTCCATGTGTTGTAGCCGAGGGTTGTCTTCATCTCTACATGCAGAGGGAGGGTTAACTCTTGTGTGGTTGTATTAGCTTGATGTTATGATAAGACTTCGTAAAGCTTTCGTTATAAAATAAATCTGGTGTAATCAATCAACATGGGGGGGGGGGGGAGTTAAGAAGCATTGCAAATTAGCAAATGGAGAAAAGGCAAAGGGCATCAAATGCTACCCTGGACATGATGTTGATGACTCTCTTTCTAATTTTAGCAAAAAAATATGCTTTTAAGCTTAAAGAAACTATGGGGGCGAATCATGGATGGGGATGTCGACCACATTGAACTTACACTTGTGAGTTTCACAAATATACGGACAAACAATACTTGTGTGAAAATCACGAAATGACTCCACGGCGTGCGATAGAGAACCATTTTTGATTTTCACACAAACCACAAGTGTTCTGCCATGGGGGTTCCCAAGTCACACCTGCGAAGGGCATGGGTAGAGCAACACCTCCCTACGCGCTTATTTAACTTAGTGCAACAAATAAAAATCTAAATTATGTAATTACTAGGTTATATTGTCTTATTGAAGGTGACAATTTTTCTACTTTCTCTCTTCTCTTTTTTTGTTTCTCGCAGCTTTCCGTTGGATTTCATATCTAGCCTATCGTAACTTATTCGGGGCAAAAGGTTTTGTTGTATTAAGCTAGAGGGTTTAGCGACCCAAATACACAATTCTTTAGAATTGGAACAAAATCGAGCTATTACATCATATCAGTTACAACTAGTACAAAATCGGACATTAGGCAGTTTTGGTACATGGGCATGCCACTGTTCACCGTCTTTACTAGAAGCCTATGCTACTACTACTCTTCATAGTGAAGGCGTTTTCAAAACCGCCTCCAATGCTTCTATCGGTAGGCGGTTCTTCCAGAACAACCCGATTCCAATGCTTTTAGAGCCCGAGGCGGTTTCCTCCATACATTCACCTCCATTTCCTTTTCCAGGGTTGGGAAGTTTTTATTTGATTACTAGCCCTCAGTGAATGAAATTGACAAAAACATACAAAGACAACACGTGTGCATACATCATTGATTTGCACAATCATTTTGCTTTTCATAATAAAAAGACATATAGTTGAAAATTCCAATCCAACATATACATTTACACACTTCACAACCTCTAGATAATAACACACTCTTGTAAAACCTATAAACACAAGTTTCTCGTGATGTGCTTATACTATGTCGACGTTCCGAGTAGTATATCCATCTCACATTTTTATGCCGTCACCTGTACATCTCCTTATAAGTTTTCTATGAAGTGCATACGATATGCATATTAGAAGAGGTGCATGGTGGATGAACTGAGAATTTGTCCTTTTGTGCAATGCCCCCAAAATGTAATATGTTTTAAAAGAAATGGACAAGCAAGTTATGATTTACAATCATAACATGAGTATGGTTGAACCAAATGAAGCTGACTAAGAATAATTATACCTTACAAGACATATTGTCGCCAATGTCTAAATCTGCAGGATCATAATTGTATCAAGCTGATCAAATGCAAAACCTGTTTCCGGAACGAAGGCACACATATAAGTCCCGAATGCAAACTTATTAATCCTAAAGAAAAGAATCATCATCTGGAGGAACGGGTGCTTGCTCGTGACCATTCCTTTTCTCTCCAGAATTTTTTGTGTGGTGCACACATCCTTGACATTTTGACGACATTGTAAAATACACTCTTTCTGAAGAAGAAAAAGAAAGTGTCGTGTACGGTGTGTTGGGGAACACAGTAATTTCAAAAAAATTCCTACGATCACGCTAGATCTATGTGATGCATAGCAACGAGCGGGAGAGTGTTGTCCACGTACCCTCGTAGACCTTAAGCGGAAGCGTTATGACAATGCGGTTGATGTAGTCGTACGTCTTCACGATCGACCAATCCTAGTACCGAAAGTACGGCACCTCCGCGATCTGCACACGTTCGGCTCGGTGACGTCCCACGAACTCACGATCCAGCAAAGTGTCGAGGGAGAGCTTCGTCAACACGACGGTGTGATGACGGTGATGATGAAGCTACCGGCGCCGGGCTTCGCCTAAGCAGTGCAACGATATGACCGAGGTGGATTACGGTGGAGGGGGGCACCGCACACGGCTAAGAGATCAATGATCAACTTGTGTGTCTATGGGGTGCCCCCTCCCCCGTATATAAAGGAGTGGAGGAGGGGGAGAGCCGGCCCTCTACTATGGCGCGCCCTCGGGAGTCCTACTCCCACCAGGAGTAGGATTACCCCCTTCCAAGTAGTAGGAGTAGGAGAGAAGGAAGGGGAAGAGAGAAGAGAAGGAAGGAGGGGGCGCCGCCCCTCCCCCTAGTCCAATTCGGACTAGGCCTTGGGGGGGCGCGGCCTGCCCTAGGCAGCCCCCCTCTCTCCCCTAAAGCCCGATAAGGCCCATATACTCCCCGGCTAATTCCCGTAACTCTCTGGTACTCCGATAAATACCCGAACCACTCAGAACCTTTCCGATGTCCGAATATAGCCTTCCAATATATCGATCTTTACATCTCGACCATTTCGAGACTCCTCGTCATGTCCCCGATCTCATCCGGGACTCCGACCAAACTTCGATCATCAAATCACATAACTCATAATTCAAAACGTCACCGAACGTTAAGCGTGTGGACCCTACGGGTTTGAGAACTATGTAGACATGACCGAGACTCATCTCCGGTCAATAACCAATAGCGGAACCTGGATGCTCATATTGGTTCCTACATATTCTACGAAGATCTTTATCGGTCAAACTGCATAACAACATACGTTGTTCCCTTTGTCATCGGTATGTTACTTGCCCGAGATTCGATCGTCGGTATCTCAATACCTAGTTCAATCTCATTATCGGCAAGTCTCTTTACTCGTTCCTTAATGCATCATCCCACAACTAACTCATTAGTCACATTGCTTGCAAGGCTTATAGTGATGTGCATTACCGAGAGGGCCCAGAGATACCTCTCCGACAATCGGAGTGACAAATCCTAATCTTGATCTATGCCAACTCAACAAGTACCATCGGAGACACCTGTAGAGCACCTTTATAATCACCCAGCTACGTTGTGATGTTTGGTAGCACACAAAGTGTATTCGGGAGTTGCATAATCTCATAGTCATAGGAACATGTATAAGTCATGAAGAAAGCAATAGCAATATACTAAACGATCAAATGCTAAGCTAACAGAATGGGTCAAGTCAATCACATCATTCTCTAATGATGTGATCCCGTTAATCAAATGACAACTCATGTCTATGGCTAGGAAACTTAACCATCTTCGATTTAGCGAGCTAGTCAAGTAGAGGCATACTAGTGACACTCTATTTGTCTATGTATTCACACATGTACTAACTTTCCGGTTAATACAATTCTAGCATGAATAATAAACATTTATAATGATATAAGGAATATAAATAACAACTTTATTATTGCCTCTAGGGCATATTTCCTTCAGTCTCCCACTTGCACTAGAGTCAATAATCTAGTTCACATCGCCTTGTGATTTAACAGCAATAGTTCACATCACCATGTGATTAACACCCATAGTTCACATTGCCATGTGACCAACACTCAAAGGGTTTACTAGAGTCAGTAACCTTAGTTCACATCGTCATGTGATTAACACCCAAAGAGTACTAAGGTGTGATCATGATTTGCTTGTGAGAGAAGTTTAGTCAACGGGTCTGCCATATTCAGATCCGTATGTATTTTGCAAATTTCTATGTCAACAATGCTCTGCATGGAGCTACTCTAGCTAATTGCTCCCACTTTCAATATGTATCCAGATTGAGACTTAGAGTCATCTGGATCAGTGTCAAAACTTGCATCGACGTAACCCTTTACGATGAACCTTTTGTCACCTCCATAATCGAGAAACATATCCTTATTCCACTAAGGATAATTTTGACCGCTGTCCAGTAATCTACTCCTAGATCACTATTGTACTCCCTTGCCAAACTTAGTGTAGGATATACAATAGATCTGGTACACAGCATGGCATACTTTATAGAACCTAGGGCTAAGGCATAGGGAATGACTTTCATTCTCTCTCTATCACCTGTCGTGGTCGGGCTTTGAGTCTTACTCAACTTCACACCTTGCAACACAGGTAAGAACTCTTTCTTTGACTGTTCCATTTTGAATTACTTCAAAATTTTGTCAAGGTATGTACTCATTGAAAATATTATCAAGCGTCTTGATCTATCTCTATAGATCTCGATGCCCAATATGTAAGCAGCTTCACCGAGGTCTTTCTTTGAAAAACTCCTTTCGAACACTCCTTTACGCTTTCCAGAAGATTCTACATCATTTCCGATCAACAATATGTCATTCACATATACTTATCAGAAAGGTTGTAGTGCTCCCACTCACTTTCTTGTAAATACAGGCTTCACCGCAAGTCTGTATAAAACTATATGCTTTGATCAACTCATCAAAGCGTATATTCCAACTCCGAGATTCTTGCACCAGTCCATAGATGGTTCGCTGGAGCTTTGCACACTTTGTTAGCATCCTTAGGATTGACAAAACCTTCTTGTTGTATCATATACAATTCTTCTTTAAGAAATCCATTAAGGAATGCAGTTTTGACATCCATTTGCCATATTTCATCAAAAGTGGCAATTGCTAACACGATTTGGACAGACTTAAGCATCGCTACGAGTGAGAAAATCTCATCATAGTCAACACCTTGAACTTGTCGAAAACCTTTTTGCGACAATTCGAGCTTTGTAGATAGTAACACTACTATCAGCGTCCGTCTTACTCTTGAAGATCCATTTATTCTCAATGGCTTGCCGATCATCGGGCAAGTCAACCAAAGTCCATACTTTGTTCTCATACATGGATCCCATCTCAGATTTCATGGTCTTAAACAATTTTGCGGAATCTGGGCTCATCATCGCTTCCTCATAGTTCGTAGGTTCGTCATGGTCAAGTAACATGACTCCCAGAATAGGATTACCGTACCACTCTGGTGCGGAACATATTCTGCTTGACCTACGAGGTTCGGTAGTAACTTGATCTAAAGTTTCATGATCATCATCATTAACTTCCTCACTAATTGGTGTAGGCATCACTGGAACTGGTTTCTGTGATGAACTACTTTCCAATTCGGGAGAAGGTACACTTACCTCATCAAGTTCTACTTTCCTCCCACTCACTTCTTTCGAGAGAAACTCCTTCTCTAGAAAGGATCCACTCTTAGCAACAAAGATCTTGCCTTTAGATCTGTGATAGAAGGTGTACCCAACAGTTTCTTTTGGGTATCCTTATGAAGACGCATTTTTCTGATTTGGGTATGAGCTTATCAGGCTGAAACTTTTTCACATAAGCATCGCAACCCCAAACTTTAAGAAACGACAATTTGGGTTTCTTGCTAAACCACAGTTCATACGGTGTCGTCTCAACGGATTTAGATGGTGCCCTATTTAACGTGAATGCAGCTGCCTCTAATGCATAACCCCAAAATAATAGTGGTAAATCGGTAAGAGACATCATAGATTGCACTATATCCAATAAAGTACAGTTATGACGTTCGGACACACCATTATGATGTGGTGTTCCAGGTGGCATGAGTTGGTGAAACTATTCCACATTGTTTTAATTGAAGGCCAAACTCGTAACTCAAATATTTGCCTCTGCGATCATATCGTAGAAACTTTTATTTTCTTGTTACGATGATTCTCCACCTCACTCTGAAATTCTTTGAACTTTTCAAATGTTTCAGACTTGTGTTTCATCAAGTAGATATACCCATATCTGCTCAAATCATCTGTGAAGGTCAGAAAATAATGATACTTGCCGCGAGCCTTAACACTCATCAGACCGCATACATCAGTATGTATTATTCCAATAAGTCAGTTGCTCGCTCCATTGTTCTGGAGAACAGAGTCTTAGTCATCTTGCCCATGAGGCATGGTTCGCAAGCATCAAGTGATTCATAATCAAGTGATTCCAAAAGCCCATCAGCATGGATTTTCTTCATGCGCTTTACACCAATATGACCTAAATGGCAGTGCCATAAATAAGTTGCACTATCATTATTAACTTTGCATCTTTTGGCTTCAGTATTATGAATATGTGTATCACTACGATCGAGATTCAATAAACCATTCACCTTGGGTGTATGACCATTGAAGGTTATATTCATGTAAACAGAACAACAATTGTTCTTTGACTTTAAATGAATAACCGTATTGCAATAAACCTGATCAAATCATATTCATGCTTAACGCAAACACCAAATAACATTTATTTAGGTTCAACACTAATCCCGAAAGTATAGGGAGTGTGCGATGATGATCATATCAATCTTGGAACCACTTCCAACACACATCGTCACTTCACCCTTAACTAGTCTCTGTTCATTCTGCAACTCCCGTTTTCGAGTTACTAATCTTAGCAACTGAACCAGTATCAAATACTGAGGGGTTGCTATAAATACTAGCAAAGTACACATCAATAACATGTATATCAAATATACCTTTGTTCACTTTGCCATCCTTCTTATCCGCCAAATACTTGGGGCAGTTCTACTTCCAGTGACCAGTCCCTTTATAGTAGAAGCACTTAGTCTCAGGCTTAGGTCCAGACTTGGGCTTCTTCACTTGAGTAGCAACTTGCTTGCCGTTCTTCTTGAAGTTCCCCTTCTTCCCTTTGCCCTTTTCTTGAAACTAGTGGTCTTGTCAACCATCAACACTTGATGCTTTTCTTGATATCTACCTTCGTCGATTTTAGCATCACGAGGAGCTTGGGAATCGTTTTCGTTATCCCTTGCATATTATAGTTCATCACGAAGTTCTAGTAACTTGGTGATAGTGACTAGAGAACTCTGTCAATCACAATCTTATCTGGAAGATTAACTCCCACTTGATTCAAGTGATTGCAGTACTCAGACATTCTGAGCACATGCTCATTAGCTGAGCAATTCTCCTCCATCTTGTAGGCAAAGTGCTTGTCAAAGGTCTCATACCTTTCGACATGGGCATGAGTCTGAAATACTAATTTCAACTCTTGGAACATCTCATATGCTCCGTGGCATTCAAAACGTCTTTGAAGCCCCGTTTCTAAGACGTAAAGCATGGTGCACTAAACTATCAAGTAGTCATCGTATAGAGCTTGCCAAACATTCATAACGTCTGCATCTGCTCCTGCAATCGGTCTGTCACCTAGCGGTACATTAAGGACATAATTCTTCTGTGCAACAATGAGGATAATCCTCAGATCACGGATCCAATCCGCATCATTGCTACTAGCATCTTTCAACTTAGTTTTCTCTAGGAACATATCAAAAATGAAATAGGGGGCTAAACGCGAGCTATTGATCTACAACTTTGATATGCTAATACTACCAGGACTACGTTCATGATAAGTTTAAAGTTCAATTAATCATATTACTTAAGAACTCCCACTTAGATAGACATCCCTCTAGTCATCTAAAGATCGCGTGATCCAAATCAACTAAACCATGTCCGATCATCACGTGAGATGGAGTAGTTTTCAATGGTGAACATCACTATGTTGATCATATCTACTATATGATTCACGCTCGACCTTTCGGTCTCCAGTGTTCCGAGGCCATATCTGCATATGCTAGACTCGTCAAGTTTAACCCGAGTATTCCGCGTGTGCAAAACCTGCTTGCACCAATTGTATGTGAACGTAGAGCTCATCACACCCGATCATCACGTGGTGTCTCGGCACGAAGAACTGTCGCAATGGTGCATACTCAGGGAGAACACTTATACCTTGAAATTTTAGTAAGTGATCATCTTATAAAGCTACCGCCGAACTAAGAAAAATAAGATGTATAAAAGATAAACATCACATGCAATCAAAATATGTGACATGATATGGCCATCATCATCTTGTGCTTTTGTTCTCCATCTACAAAGTACTGTCATGATCTCCATTGTTACCGGCATGACACCATGATCTCCATCATCTTGATCTTTTATCAACGTGTCGTCACATGGTCGTCTCACCAGCTATTGCTTTTGCAACTATTGCTATCGCATAGCGATAAAGTAAAGCAATTACATGGCACTTGCATCTTATGCAATAAAGAGACAACCATAAGGCTCCTGTCAGTTGCCGATAACTTTAACAAAACATGATCATCTCATACAACAATTTATATCTCATCACGTCTTGACCATATCACATCACAACACGCCCTACAAAAACAAGTTAGACGTCCTCTACTTTGTTGTTGCAAGTTTTACGTGGCTGCTACGGGCTGAGCAAGAACCGTTCTTACCTACGCATCAAAACCACAACGATTTTTCGTCAAGTATGTGTTGTTTTAACCTTCAACAAGGACCGGGCGTAGCCACACTCGATTCAACTAAAATTGGAGAAACTGACACCCGCCAGCCACCTGTGTGCGAAGCACGTCGGTAGAACCAGTCTCGCGTAAGCGTACGCGTAATGTCGGTCCGGGCCGCTTCATTCAACAATACCGCCAAATCAAAGTATGACATGCTGGTAAGCAGTATGACTATTATCGCCCACAACTCTTTGTGTTCTACTCGTGCATATAACATCTACGCATAAACCTGGCTCGGATGCCACTGTTGGGGAACACAGTAATTTCAAAAAATTCCTACGATCACGCAATATCTATGTGATGCATAGCAACGAGCGGGAGAGTGTTGTCCACGTACCCTCGTATACCGTAAGCGGAAGCGTTATGACAACGCGGTTGATGTAGTCGTACGTCTTCACGATCGACCGATCCTAGTAGCGAAAGTATGGCGCCTCCGCGATCTACACACGTTCGGCTCGGTGACGTCCCACGAACTCACGATCCAGCAGAGTGTCGAGGGAGAGCTTCGTCAGCACGACGGCGTAATGACGGTGATGATGAAGTTACCGGCGCAGGGCTTCGCCTAAGGACTGCAACGATATGACCGAGGTGGATTATGGTGGAGGGGGGCACCGCACACGGCTAAGAGATCAATTATCAACTTGTGTGTCTATGGGGTGCCCCCCTCCCCCGTATATAAAGGAGTGGAGGAGGGGGAGGGCCGACCCTCTACTATGGCGCGCCCTGGGGAGTCCTACTCCCACCGGGAGTAGGATTCCCCCCTTCCAAGTAGTAGGAGTAGGAGAGAAGGAAGGAGGGGGCGCCGCCCCTCCCCCTAGTCCAATTCGGACTAAGCCTTGGGGGGCGCGCGGCCTGCCCTAGGCAGCCCCCCTCTCTCCCCTAAAGCCCGATAAGGCCCATATACTCCCCGGCTAATTCCCGTAACTCTCCGGTACTCCGATAAATACCCGAACCACTCAGAACCTTTCCGATGTCCGAATATAGCCTTCCAATATATCGATCTTTACGTCTCGACCATTTCGAGACTCCTCGTCATGTCCCCGATCTCATCCGGGACTCCGACCAAACTTCGATCATCAAATCACATAACTCATAATTCAAAACGTCACCGAACGTTAAGCGTGTGGACCCTACGGGTTTGAGAACTATGTAGACATGACCGAGACTCATCTCCGGTCAATAACCAATAGCGGAACCTGGATGCTCATATTGGTTCCTACATATTCTACGAAGATCTTTATCGGTCAAACTGCATAACAACATACGTTGTTCCCTTTGTCATCGATATGTTACTTGCCCGAGATTCGATCGTCGGTATCTCAATACCTAGTTCAATCTCGTTACCGGCAAGTCTCTTTACTCGTTCCGTAATGCATCATCCCACAACTAACTCATTAGTCATTGCTTGCAAGGCTTATAGTGATGTGCATTACCTAGAGGGCCCAGAGATACCTCTCCGACAATCGGAGTGACAAATCCTAATCTTGATCTATGCCAACTCAACAAGTACCATCGAAGATACCTGTAGAGCACCTTTATAATCACCCAGTTACGTTGTGACATTTGGTAGCACACAAAGTGTTCCTCCGGTATTCGGGAGTTGCATAATCTCATAGTCATAGGAACATGTATAAGTCATGAAGAAAGCAATAGCAATATACTAAACGATCAAATGCTAAGCTAACGGAATGGGTCAAGTCAATCACATCATTCTCTAATAATGTGATCCCGTTAATTAAATGACAACTCATGTCTATGGCTAGGAAACTTAACCACCTTTGATTCAACGAGCTAGTCAAGTAGAGGCATACTAGTGACACTCGGTTTGTCTATGTATACACACATGTACTAAGTTTCCGGTTAATACAATTCTAGCATGAATAATAAACATTTATCATGATATAAGGAAATATAAATAACAACTTTATTATTGCCTCTAGGGCATATTTCCTTCACAGTGAACCAAAATGTCACAACAGTGACGAAACCCAGTACATGGCCCCTTTCATATCCCTATTGATAATATGGACAATGTGTTTAAGTTTGCTTGTAGCTTGATAATATTATATTAAAATTCAAAATGTATAATCACCTAAGTATCAAGCATTATTGAGATCAGAAAAGATGGTGGGAAAAACTGCTAAGTTGTAATTTTGTACAGTACCACCGAAATAATAAAGCACCTGCAAGAGAAATATTTCATTTGGACCTAGTTGATTTTCATTACACATCGGTATGTAGGCATGTCAAAAACATTGTTTGATGTCACTACAGGAAATAAGGTATGCAATCTATAGGCAAGAGAGAAAAATATACAAACTGTGCTAGTATGTAACCCTAAACAAATTTCTATAAGCAACACTAACCCTATAAAAATGTATAAGCATATAGTGGCTAATCATACAAAAATCCATCAACGTGAAGGCCGGTAACACTTGGGGGCTCACTGTGCCGAAGATCCGAGACGACATAATCATAACGGGTCCTCAGGAGTGTTGTACTCTGCTGGTGGAGGTTGTTGGAAATATGCCCTAGAGGCAATAATAAATTGGTTATTATTATATTTCCTTGTTCATGATAATTGTTTATTATCCATGCTAGAATTGTATTGATAGGAAACTCAGATACATGTGTGGATATATAGACAACACCATGTCCCTAGTAAGCCTCTAGTTGACTAGCTCGTTGATCAATAGATGGTTACGGTTTCCTGACCATGGACATTGGATGTCCTTGATAACGGGATCACATCATTAGGAGAATGATGTGATGGACAAGACCCAATCCTAAGCCTAGCACAAGATCGTGTAGTTCGTTTGCTCAGAGCTTTTCTAATGTCAAGTATCATTTCCTTAGACCATGAGATTGTGCAACTCCCGGATACCGTAGGAATGCTTTGGGTGTGCCAAACGTCACAACGTAACTGGGTGGCTATAAAGGTGCACTACGGGTATCTCCGAAAGTGTCTGTTGGGTTGGCACGAATCGAGACTGGGATTTGTCACTCCGTGTAAACGGAGAGGTATCTCTGGGCCCACTCGGTAGGACATCATCATAATGTGCACAATGTGACCAAGGAGTTGATCACGGGATGATGTGAGTTACGGAACGAGTAAAGATACTTGCCGGTAACGAGATTGAACAAGGTATAGGGATACCGACGATCGAATCTCGGGCAAGTAACATACCGATAGACAAAGGGAATTGCATACGGGATTGATTGAATCCCTGACATCGCGGTTCATCCGATGAGATCATCGTGGAACATGTGGGAGCCAACATGGGTATGCAGATCCTGCTGTTGGTTATTGGCCGGAGAACGTCTCGGTCATGTCTGCATTGTTCCCGAACCCGTAGGGTCTACACACTTAAGGTTCGATGACGATAGGGTTATAGGGAAAGTATGTACGTGGTTACCGAATGTTGTTCGGAGTCCCGGATGAGATCCCGGACGTCACGAGGAGTTCCGGAATGGTCCGGAGGTAAAGATTTATATATGGAAAGTTGTTGTTCGGGTTCCGGGAAAAGTTCGGGTTTTTCGGTATTGTACCGGGAAGCTTCCAGAAGGTTCCGGAGGATTCCGGAGGGGTCCGAAGGTCCGGAAAATGTTCCACCACGTCCAATACAGCAGCATGGGCTGTAAGGGGGCGCCCTAGCCTTAATGAGCCAGGGGCACCAGCCCCCCCAAGGCCCATGCGCATGGGAGAGGGGAAACCCTAAGGGGGAGGGCCTCCACTTGACTTGGGAGGCACTCCTCCCCCCTTTGGCCGCCGCCCCAACCCTAGATGAGATCTAAGGGGGCCGGCCCCCTCTCTCCCCACCTATAAATAGTGGAGGGGTGGGAGGGCAGCCACCACCCAAGTTCTGGCGCAGCCCTTCCCCTCTACCAAGTCCTCCTCCTCTCCCGCGGTGCTTGGCGAAGCCCTGCGGGATTGCCACGCTCCTCCATCACCACCACGCCGTCGTGCTGTTGCTGGATGGAGTCTTACCCAACCTCTCCCTCTCTCCTTGCTGGATCAAGGCGTGGGAGACGTCACCGAGCTGCACGTGTGTTGAACGCGGAGGCGCCGTGGTTCGGCGCTTAGATCGGAATCAACCGCGATCTAAATCGCTACGAGTACGACTCCCTCATCCGCGTTCTTGCAACGCTTCCGCATCGCGATCTACAAGGGTATGTAGATCCACTCCCCTTCCCCTCGTTGCTAGAGTACTCCATAGATTGATCTTGGTGATGCGTAGAAAATTTTGAATTTCTGCTACGTTCCCCAACAGTGGCATCATGAGCTAGGTCTATGCGTAGTTTCTATGCACGAGTAGAACACAAAGTAGTTGTGGGCGTAGATGTTGCCAATTCTTCTTGCCGCTACTAGTCTTATCTTGTTTCGGCGGTATTGTGGGATGAAGCGGCCCGGACCGACCTTACACGTACGCTTACGTGAGACAGGTTCCACCGACTGACATGCACTAGATGCATAAGGTGGCTAGCGGGTGTCTGTCTCTCCCACTTTAGTCAGAACGGATTCGATGAAAAGGGTCCTTATGAAGGGTAAATAGAAATTGGCATATCACGTTGTGGTCTTACGTAGGTAAGAAACGTTCTTGCTAGAAACCTATACAAGCCACGTAAAACTTGCAACAACAATTAGAGGACGTCTAACTTGTTTTTGCAGCATGTGCCTTGTGATGTGATATGGCCAGAAGATGTGATGAATGATATATGTGATGTATGAGATTGATCATATTCTTGTAATAGGAATCACGACTTGCATGTCGATGAGTATGACAACCGGCAGGAGCCATAGGAGTTGTCTTTATTTTTTGTATGACCTGCGTGTCATTGAATAACGCCATGTAAATTACTTTACTTTATTGCTAAGCACGTTAGCCATAGAAGTAGAAGTAATCATTGGCGTGACAACTTCATGCAGACACAATGATGGAGATCATGGTGTCATGCCGGTGACAAAGATGATCATGGTGCCCCGAAGATGGAGATCAAAGGAGCAAAATGATATTGGCCATATCATGTCACTATTTGATTGCATGTGATGTTTATCATGTTATGCATCTTATTTGCTTAGAACGACGGTAGCATAAATAAGATGATCCCTCACAAAAAATTTCAAGAGACGTGTTCCCCCTAACTGTGCACCGTTGCGAAGGTTTGTTGTTTTGAAGCACCACGTGATGATCGGGTGTGATAGATTCTAACGTTCGAATACAACGGGTGTTGACGAGCCTAGCATGTACAGACATGGCCTCGGAACACATGCAAAACACTTAGGTTGACTTGACGAGCCTAGCATGTACAGACATGGCCTCGGAACACAAGAGACCGAAAGGTCGAGCATGAGTCGTATAGAAGATACGATCAACATGGAGATGTTCACCGATGATGACTAGTCCGTCTCACGTGATGATCGGACACGGCCTAGTTTGACTCGGATCATGAATCACTTAGATGACTAGAGGGATGTCTATCTGAGTGGGAGTTCATTCAATAATCAGATGAACTTCATTATCATGAACATAGTCAAAAGGTCTTTACAAATTATGTCATACGCTTTAGTTCTACTGTTTAAGATATGTTCCTAGAGAAAATTTAGTTGAAAGTTGATAGTAGCAATTATGCGGACTGGGTCCGTAAACTGAGGATTGTCCTCATTGCTGCACAGAAGTCTTATGTCCTTAATGCACCGCTCGGTGTGCTGAACCTCAGCGTCGTCTGTAGATGTTGCGGAACATCTGACATACACGTTTTGATGACTACGTGATAGTTCAGTGCGTAATGCTAACGGTTTAGAATTGTGGCACCAAAGACGGTTTTTTGAAACGTCGCAGAACATATGAGATGTTTCGAAGACTGAAATTGGGATTTTAGACTAGTGCCCACGTCAAGAGGTATGAGACCTCTGACAAGTTTCTTAAGCCTGCAAACTAAGGGAGAAAAGCTCAATCGTTGAGCATGTGCTCAGATTGTCTGAGTGCCACAATCGCTTGAATCGAGTGGGAGTTAATCTTCCAGATGAGATAGTGATGGTTCTCCATAGTCACTACCACCAAGCTATTAGAGCTTCGTGATGAACTATAACATATCAGGGATAGATATGATGATCCTTGAGCAATTTGCGATGTTTGACACCGCGAAAGTAGAAATCAAGAAGGAGCATCAATTGTTGATGGTTAGTAAAACCACTAGTTTCTAGAAGGGCAAGGGCAAAAGGGATACTTCATGAAACAGCAAATCATTTGCCGCTCTAGTGAAGAATCCCAAGGTTGAACCCAAACCCGAGACTAAGTGCTCTGTAATGAGGGGAACGGTCACTGAAGCAGTACTACCCTAGATACTTGGTAGATGAGAAGGCAGGCAAGGTCGACAGAAGTATATTGGATATACGTTATATGAATGTGTACTTTACTAGTACTCCTAGCAGCACCAGGGTATTAGATACCGGTTCGGTTGCTAAGTGTTAGTAACTCGAAATAAAAGCTGCGGAATAAACGGAGACTAGCTAAAGGTGAGATGACGATATGTGTTGGAAGTGTTTCCAAGGTTGATGTGATCAAGCATCGCATGCTCCCTCTACCATCAAGATTTGGTGTTTGCGTTGAGCATGATTGGATTATGTTTATCGCAATACGGTTATTCATTTAAGGAGAGTAATGGTTACTCTATTTATTTGAACAATACCTTCAATGGTCTTGCACCTAAAATGAATCTCGATCGCAGTGATACACATGTTTGTGCCAAAGGTATAAGATAGTAATGATAGTACCACATACTTGTGGCACTGCCACTTGAGTCATATTGGTGTAGAACGCATGAAGAAGCTCCATGTAGATGGATCTTTGGATTCACTCGTTTTTGAAAAGATTGAGACATGCGAACCATGTCTATTGGTATATATGCATGAAGAAACTCCATGCAGATGGATCGTTTGTACTCACTTGATTTTGAATCACTTGAGACATGCAAATCATACCACATGGGCAAGATGACTGAAAGGCCTCGTTTTCAGTAAGATGGAACAAGAGAGCAATTTATTGGAAGTAATACATTTTGATGTATGCAGTCCAATGAATGCTGAGGCATGCAGTGGATATCGTTATGTTCTTACTTCACAGATGATTTGAGTAAATGCTGAGAATATTTACTTGATGAAACACAAGTCTGAATTATTGAAAGGTTCAAGTAATTTCAGAGTGAAGTTGAAGATCGTCGTGACAAGAGGATAAAATGTCTATGATATGATCATAGAAATATCTGAGTTACGAGTTTAGCACACAATTAAGACATTGTGGAAAGTGTTTCACAATTAATACCGCCTGGAACACCATAGTGTGATGGTGTGTCCGAACATCATAACTGCACCCTATTGGATATGGTGCATACCATGATGTCTCTTATCGAATTACCACTATCGTTTATGGGTTAGGCATTAGAGATAACCGCATTCACTTTAAAAGGGGCACCACGCAATTCCGTTGAGACGACACCGTTTAGAGAAACCTAAGTTGTCGTTTCTTAAAAGTTTGGGGCTGCGACGCTTATGTGAAAAGTTTCAGGCTGATAAGCTCGAACCCAAAGCGGATAAATGCATCTTCATAGAATACCCAAAACAGTTGGGTGTACCTCCTATTTCAGATCTGGAAGCAAAAGTAATTGCTTCTAGAAACGAGTCCTTTCTCGAGGAAAAGTTTCTCTCGAAAGAATTGAGTGGGAGGATGGTGGAGACTTGATAAGGTTATTGAACCGTCACTTCAACTAGTGTGTAGCAGGGCACAGGAAGTTGTTCCTGTGGCACCTACACCAATTGAAGTGGAAGCTTATGATAGTGATCATGAAACTTCGGATCAAGTCACTACCAAACCTCGTAGGACGACGAGGATGCGTGCTACTTGAGAGTGGTACGTGATCCTGTCTGAGATATCATGTTGTTGGACAATACTGAACCTACGAGCTATGGAGAAGCGATGGTGGGCCCATATTCCGACAAATGGTTAGAAACCATGAAATCCGAGATAAATGGATCTTTAAGAAGAAGATGGACGTGGACGGTAATGTTACCGTCTATGAAGCTCGACTTGTGGCAAAGAGTATTTTCACAAGTTCAAGGAGTTGACTACGATGAGATTTTCTCATTCGTAGTGATGCTTAAGTCCGTCGGAATCATGTTAGCATTAGCTGCATTTATGAAATCTGGCAGATGGATGTCAAAACAAGTTTCCTTACCAGTTTTCGTAAGGAAAGGTTGTATGTGATACAATCAAAAAGGTTTTGTCGATCCTAAGGATGCTAAAAGGTATGCTAGCTCCAGCGATCCTTCCATGGACTAGAGCAAGCATCTCGGAGTCAGAATATACGCTTTGATGGAGTGATCAAAGTTTTTGGGTTTATACAAAGTTTGTTAGAAACTTGTATTTACAATAAAGTGAGTGGGAGCGCTACAACATTTCTGATAAGTAT
The DNA here is from genome assembly GCF_018294505.1 of Triticum aestivum. NCBI lineage: Eukaryota > Viridiplantae > Streptophyta > Magnoliopsida > Poales > Poaceae > Triticum > Triticum aestivum. The sequence goes on from NC_057811.1 coordinate 379,813,641, forward strand.
ATGTGAATGACATATTGTTGATCCGAAATGATGTAAAATTTCTGGAAAGCATAAAGGGTTGTTGAAAGGAGTTTTTCAAAGGAAGACCTGGATAAAGCTGCTTACATATTGGGCATCAAGATCTATAGAGATAGATCAAGACGCCTGATGATACTTTCAAAGAACGCACACCTTGACATGATTTTGAAAGAGTTCAAAATAGATCAGCAAAGAAGGAGTTCTTGGCTGTGTTACAAGGTGTGAGTATTGAGTAAGACTCAAGACCTGACCACGACAGAAGAGAGAGAAAGGACGAAGGTCGTCCCCTATGCTTTAGACGTAGGCTCTACAGTATGCTATGTTGTGTACCGCACATGAAGTGTGCCTTGCCATGAGTTGGTCAAGGGGTACAATAGTGATCCGGGAATGGATCACATGACAGCGGCCGAACTTATCCTTAGTACCTAGTGGACTAAGGAATTTTCTCGATTATGGAGGTGAAAGGGAGTTCGTCGTAAAGGGTTACGTCGATGCGAACTTTGACACTAATCCGGATGACTCTGAGTAGTAAACCGGATTCGTATAGTAGAGCAATTATTTGAAATGGCTCCAAATAGCGCGTGGTAGCATCCACAAGATGACATAGATATTCGTAAAGCACACACGGATCTGAAAGGTTCAGACCCGTTGACTAATAACCTCTCTCACAAGCATAACATGATCAAACCAGAACTCATTGAGTGTTAATCACATAGTGATGTGAACTAGATTGTTGACTCTAGTAAACTCTTAGGTGTTGGTCACATGGTGATGTGACCAGTGAGTGTTAATCACATGGTGATGTGAACTAGATTATTGACTCTAGTGCAAGTGGGAGACTGTTGGAAATATGCCCTAGAGGCAATAATAAATTGGTTATTATTATATTTCCTTGTTCATGATAATCGTTTATTATCCATGCTAGAATTGTATTGATAGGAAACTCAGATACATGTGTGGATACATAGACAACACCATGTCCCTAGTAAGCCTCTAGTTGACTAGCTCGTTGATCAATAGATGGTTACGGTTTCCTGACCATGGACATTGGATGTCGTTGATAACAGGATCACATCATTAGGAGAATGATGTGATGGACAAGACCCAATCCTAAGCCTAGCACAAGATCGTGTAGTTCGTTTGCTCAGAGCTTTTCTAATGTCAAGTATCATTTCCTTAGACCATGAGATTGTGCAACTCCCGGATACCGTAGGAATGCTTTGGGTGTGCCAAACGTCACAACGTAACTGGGTGGCTATAAAGGTGCACTACGGGTATCTCCGAAAGTGTCTGTTGGGTTGGCACGAATCGAGACTGGGATTTGTCACTCCGTGTAAACGGAGAGGTATCTCTGGGCCCACTCGGTAGGACATCATCATAATTTGCACAATGTGACCAAGGAGTTGATCACGGGATGATGTGAGTTACGGAACGAGTAAAGATACTTGCCGGTAACGAGATTGAACAAGGTATAGGGATACCGACGATCGAATCTCGGGCAAGTAACATACCGATAGGCAAAGGGAATTGCATACGGGATTGATTAAATCCCTGACATCGTGGTTCATCCGATGAGATCATCGTGGAACATGTGGGAGCCAACATGGGTATCTAGATCCCGCTGTTGGTTATTGGCCGGAGAACGTCTCGGTCATGTCTGCATTGTTCCCGAACCCTTAGGGTCTACACACTTAAGGTTCGATGACGCTAGGGTTATAGGGAAAGTATGTACGTGGTTACCGAATGTTGTTCGGAGTCCCGGATGAGATCCCGGACGTCACGAGGAGTTCCGGAATGGTCCGGAGGTAAAGATTTATATATGGAAAGTTGTTGTTCGGGTTCCGGGAAAAGTTCGGGTTTTTCGGTATTGTACCGGGAAGCTTCCAGAAGGTTCCGGAGGATTCCGGAGGGGTCCGGAGGTCCGGAAAATGTTCCACCACGTCCAATACAGCAGCATGGGCTGTAAGGGGGCGCCCTAGCCTTAATGGGCCAGGGGCACCAGCCCCCCCAAGGCCCATGCGCATGGGAGAGGGGAAACCCTAAGGGGGAGGGCCTCCACTTGACTTGGGAGGCACTCCTCCCCCCTTTGGCCGCCGCCCCAACCCTAGATGAGATCTAAGGGGGCCGGCCCCCTCTCTCCCCACCTATAAATAGTGGAGGGGTGGGAGGGCAGCCACCACCCAAGTTCTGGCGCAGCCCTTCCCCTCTACCAAGTCCTCCTCCTCTCCCGCGGTGCTTGGCGAAGCCCTGCGGGATTGCCACGCTCCTCCATCACCACCACGCCGTCGTGCTGCTGCTGGATGGAGTCTTCCCCAACCTCTCCCTCTCTCCTTGCTGGATCAAGGCGTGGGAGACGTCACCGGGCTGCACGTGTGTTGAACGCGGAGGCGCCGTGGTTCGGCGCTTAGATCGGAATCAACCGCGATCTAAATCGCTACGAGTACGACTCCCTCATCCGCGTTCTTGCAACGCTTCCGCATCGCGATCTACAAGGGTATGTAGATCCACTCCCCTTCCCCTCGTTGCTAGAGTACTCCATAGATTGATCTTGGTGATGCGTAGAAAATTTTGAATTTCTGCTACGTTCCCCAACAGAGGTCGGTAGCGGACTGGCGATATCACCTCCTAGCAACCGCCACCCAACTCCCCATCATTCTGCCTCGATTGACGGTGTAGCGCTGCTGACCTATGGTCAATGATCTGGCAAAGCTAGATCTGCCACCACGCCATCCCGGTTTGGAAGGTCGTCCACTGCACCATGGGAGGGTTTGCCACCACACCACTCCGTTTGGCAGAGGACTAGGTTCACAACAGTCACCGGAGAAGAAGCGTTGGATACCCTGTGTGCTCGGTGAGGTGAACACTGCGATAGTTGTGCTAGGGGTTGCCCGTGTATCGGAGAAGGGAAGGGAAGATGTACGGAAAATGAAGGGAAGACATACCAATAACAAAATTCACCTGGACCCCATTTTAAAATTTCTGTGCACAAGGAACGAGACAAATCATATTCTGGACCTAATTAGCATCTGATTAAGCAAATAACTGCAGCAAGAAGGGAGTTTTAAGCTGATCATGGACCCCCTTTACAATTCGTTGGTCTCTTTTAGTCTTTTTCCTACGAATTAAACACCTCGGTTTGAAAGAGTTACTGTATTTTTCAATCATCCATTTTACGAATACTTTTCTACCATATTCGTTTATCTTTTCTGTTCCTCCAATTTTTTTCTATCATGTGAATCGAAGGTCGGCTAAACAGTTTTTTTAACAAAAGAACCTAGTACGCGACAAGTAACGCGTCGCCATGACGACACCGGAGCCACGTGGAATATTTCGGACCCCGTGAAAAAGGAGCGACGAGAAAACCGAAAGCTCACTCCAATTGGGACCCCATGTTTGGTTCTTGTTGACCCGATCGATCCCCTTTTTTCTTCCCGGGCCGTCGTATTCTTTTCTCCGCAGCCTCTTAAAAATACGGCGTACAAAATTTTGGTCGAAAGTCACTCCTATCTTTCCCTGGCGCTTTGATTTGTTTTTAACCACCTAGCTGGTGCTGTTAAAAGTAACCGAACATGCATGTCGCGAAAGAAAGGGGCACCAGATGTCACATTATTTACAGAAGTAGAAAAAGCTAAAGGCAGGTGTTCAATCTATGAAACTATGACCAGTGATGTGATTCTCCACGCATGTACCCGATACTCCAATAAAATGAGTAATAGGAGTATTTGATTTGCCAACCAATCTGTGATCGAATGGTTAAAAGGACAGTGGTATTTTTTGCTCATCAAAGTTTAAGTCTCATAGTTGACATTGCTGCCGTATTTTTTTAAATTTATTTCAAACATTCCGGTGATGTGCATTCAGTGAGATGACACATTTCCGTCAGACTATGAAGATGTGTGACGACTTCATCAATCTCGAGATGATGTGCCGGCTCAGTCACTCGGAGGTTCCCTTAGGAATAGAATGTGCGTGCGTGTGTTCATAGGGATAAGTGTATGAGCGTCTACATCTGTACTGTGTTAAAAGAAGAGTATACAGAGTATGATTTTTAGTTTTTTTTTCTCCTACAGAATGTAAATGAGATCTTGCTAGGAGTATTTGATTTGTAGTTTTTTCTTCCTACATAATGTAAATGATGAGATCTTTGAAATTTTCAGCCAAAACATGGAACCGTATAACGGTCTGGTTGGGGGTAAAAAAATTCGTCTGGTGGTGGTATGATGCAGATTCCTATAGTCTACGGTATGGCCGGAATTTTTCTGGGTCCGCTCGAAAGCATGTTTTTTGGGGGGGACTGAAAGGCATGTGATTGCAAAGAAGAGACAAGGGAGGGCAGAGCCGAAGCATCTCTCCCTGTCTTTGATCTCTTTCCAGATTCAAAATTTGTTTCCTTTGCTTTCCCGAACTCGCCGTCCACAAGCAAGGTATCGATACCCTCGTTCCCCGCCATCATCATCCTCTAGCTGTGTGCGCGCTGCAGGCTTGGCTTGCTTCGCTTGGTTGGTGTCAGTCGTTCGGTCAGTCAGTCAGCTGTCAGTGCCATGCATCGACCTCGACCCCACTGCCTTGCTTTGCGTTGCTAGCTTCTTCGGCAATGCTGAGTTTTAAGTTGGGATTTGATCGAATTCGTATTATTTCTTCTTAGTTTGACCGGGAACTAGTCTACCTGGGCGCCGGAGTCGCAGTACCATTCGTACTACGGTACCGGTATGAATGAACCAGGGCAGTGACTGTGGGTGTCAAATGTGTACACACTGAAAATAGTTGGATCCAAGGCTGGCAATGGAGCTGCCGAATCTAGTTGGCAACCACCAGAGCGCTTTTGTGAGGGGCCGGTCGTTACACGACAATTTCATGCTCGTACAAGGCACGGCACGCCGTCTTCACGCACTAAGGAGCCCAGCGGTGCTGATAAAGCTTGACATGTCGAAGGCTTTCGACACCATTCAGTGGCCGTTTCGACTGGAGGTGCTGAAACAACTGGGCTTCGGGCCAGGGTGGATTGCTTGGATTTGTGGAATTCTAGCGACGTCAACAACCAAGATCGCGGTTAATGGGGTGCCTGGATCTACAATTTACAACTGTTGCGGCCTACGGCAAGGGGATCCGATCTCCCCAATGCTCTTCATACTATGCATGGAACCCTTGCAGCACCTCTTTCAGAAAGCGGAGTCATCTGGAATTCTTACCCCTCTCGCCCGGGCAGGGCTCAAGTAGCGACTATCCATGTTCGCAGACGACGTCACATTGTTCATCAAACCGACGAGCCAGGATCTTACAGTCTGTGCCTCAATCCTAAACATCTTTGGGCAAGCCTCTGGACTCAGAGTTAACATGGCGAAGATAGCGGCTATACCCATCCGATCCTCTCCGGAGGAGATGGATCTTGTCTGCACCACACTAGGCTGCTCGAGTGCTTCCTTCCCATGCAAGTATCTAGGTCTGCCTTTGACCATTAGAAAGCAGACGGCAGCGCAATTCCAAGGTCTTGTGGAGCAGCTTGCAACGCGCTTGACGCACTGGAAGGCAGCGACGCTCCCGAAGAGCAGCCGTGCCCTTCTAGTGCAGTCAACCCTCTCGGCCATCCCGATCCACGCAATGCTTGCCATGGAGTTACCGCCGAAAACAGTCTCCGCACTAGTCAAAATTTGTCACGGCTTCCTATGGTGCGGGAAAGCGGAGGCAGGCGGAGGCGCCTGCATGGTGGCTTGGTATCGAGTGTGTAGACCCAAATGGGCAGGAGGCCTGGGCATCCTAGACATGAAATGGATGAACGTGGCCCTGCAGGCGCGATGGCTATGGTTGCAACAGACCGATCGGGACAGGCCATGGGTGGAATTCGCCTTCTCCGTGCCAAAGGAATCCAAATGTCTATTCCAGGCTGCAACACGGGTAGAGGTTGGAGATGGAAGGGCGACGTTATTTTGGGAGGATAGGTGGCTGAACGGGTTCCGGCTGCAGGAACTGACGCCACGTGCTTACGAGCGCATTCCGGCCAGGACGAGACACTCCAGAACTGTCTACGAGGCAATTGTCGAGGAGCGATGGGTGACGGATATTGGTCCCTCACTCGATGTCGAGGCCCTCGGCCAATACATGGCCGTATGGCCCAGGATTGCGGCAGTACAGCTGGATGATCAGCGGCGGGATCGGATCACTTGGTCCTGGGAGCAAGACGGCCAATACTCGGCCAAATCGGCCTATGCAGCAAAATTCGCCGGGCTTGAGGTCTCCCCATCAGCTACTTTCACATGGCGCTCGAAGACACCCCTGAGATGCAGATTTTTCGCATGGCCGGCCATCATTGACCGGTGCTGGACTTCGGATAGATTGGCGCGAAGAGGACTCCCACATTGGGCCTCGTGCCCTTTGTGTGATCAGCACGACGAAACCATCAGCCACCTGCTGCTAGAATGCGTTTTTGCGAGGGAAGTTTGGGCCAAGGTTTTCGCGGCCCTAGGTATGGCTCAAGGAGCACCGCAGGCCGGTGAGTCCTTACGAGATTGGTGCGCCCGGCAGGCTACGCGAGGTCGGTTGGGCAAGAGCATTCGCACGATCTGCCTCCTCACCATGTGGGAGATTTGGAAACACAGGAACATCATAACTTTTGATGGAGCCACAGCCTGCCTCCCGCTGGTCATGCGCAGGATCGTGGACGAGAGCAAAGTTTGGCAGCAGGCTGGTCTGATACATGAAGGAATGGAGACCTTCTATGAGGCGGCGAACGGGTGGGCGCAGGGCGAGTAGTCCGGAGAGAGTTAGCTGTACAGTGGATCGGACGTATCCGACTTTGTAAATACTTGTAACCGAAACAGCGGAGGGTTTCTTTCCCTTTCTTCTATAACATATGATACGCACATTCGTGCGTATTCGAGAAAAAAAGAAAATAGTTGGATCCCGTACGAGGGCAAAGTAAGTTTTAAGTTTCAGTGGTTGGAATTTACGATCTTTTTATCTGAAACTTATGATTTTCTCACTTGCTTTTACCATGTTTTATAGATAAAATTTTAAGATTTTTTTTGTCGGTCATAGGCAAAAAACCATGATTTTATTGTTTGCGCGTACTTAGTTTTAAGAGTTAAAACTTAATATCTACTTTCAAAATTCATCAAAACACATTCAAAATGAAGCTTATTTGAAAGCCCTTGTCACGAGAAACATGAATATGAAAACATAACTTAATTTGGACTTTCCGTCCAAAAGATATAAATGTTTAAAAATTGAAAGCCAAAAATAAAAACACGTCCGACGGACTGCGTCCGTGAGACTTGCGTGCCACAAATCCTCTCCCGACTTTGACAAGGTATTTTCTATACTATGGCTTGCTTGGTTTGTGACTTTTTTTCTTGAAAAAAAGATAGGTTAAAATCCTCGACCTCTGAATCATTATGATGCACATAGTCATCTACATTAAAGTTGATGCAAGACGTTGAGGCGCAAGTCACCAACGAAACAAGTACAAAACATATACAACTACGGTAGAGCCAATACAAGAAATGAAATTTCTTCGGCAACTTTCAAGAAGGGATACACATCCTCACGCGTGCGTCGCCATGTCCAATCGTAGACGACAAGAACAAGGATTTTCATCATGCCTACCGAGACTAACTAATGAAGGTCAACATGTCAGCTAGACAGCTAGACGACAACGCCTTCAATAAGGTGTCGACCCTCGTTGCTGAGTCCAACCATTGAAGGCTAGAAACAAGGGTTTTCACCCTGAAAATGAAACAGTGTTCCAATCACCATCTTCATAAGGACCTTCCAATAGTTGCAATAGTCAGTACTCAACGCTAGGCCGGAGCGGCGCTAGCGAGTGGGATGCATTCCCAAGCAAGATCACTGCCATGGACGTTAGAAGGTTGCCTATGATACTATGTGGATTTGGCCGCTGCCACTCCACACCGGGAAGAAACAATGTTTAGCATCCACCATGATCCCGGAGTCACTGCCCGACATCCTTCATGTCTACTAGCGTGTCGCACGCCCATTGCCACGGTGTCATTCGACAACGAATCGGTCCGTGCTCACCGCGCGCACCAGTTTTGTTCCGATCAATCAACCGGCCACACAAGAAAGACGTCATGCTTGTGTTTGTAACTAGGTTTGCCATAGTTTGCCACACTTGTCTTACTTACCTTGGATGCTCAAATGTTTAGCCACACTTTGGCTTGCCTTAAAGAATTTGCCATAATTTTTGTGTTTAAGACATTTGGGCTTATTTTTCATAATTTTTTTGCCTTAGGTCTGGCTAGAACCATACACCCATTTAACTTGGTTAAACCTGTCTAACTTAAGGTGTGGCAAAGTGTGGCTAGAAACCTAACAACCCCTACGACCTACGTCTAAGACCGAGCATAAAAACTGAAGATCAAAGACCGAACCTGTAAAGACCAAGACCGAACCCGTATATGAAAAACTAAAATTAGTCATCAAAACTAGAAGAAAGAACTAAATTTGGTCGGATCGGTCTTCTTCTCCAAATGATAGAATAACCAAGATAGACCGAATTAGCACAATTCTCTGGATGTTTAAGCCACAGTTAGCACAATCCCCAATCTTCTCTGAATGTTTACGACACGGTTCTAGTTGAATACACCTACTATATACACATGCTGTATGACTGTATCAATTTTGAATTGTGGTTGCATACACCTGTTACACGTACCTGTTGTTTGAATTAGCTTGCACACGCCTGCATTGTTTTTTTAAATGGAGGCACAAGATTTGCCTCGTGTACTAATTAAGAATAATAGAATAGAGTGGTGTTACAATCCCTTGAGTTTTAAGCGCTACACCACCCCCTAGTACAGCTACTCTCCTGACATGATTTGCCCTAGCTTCTTAGCACCAACAAGCACCCATAGGGCCGCCTCGTGCTTAATCTCACGAAGAAGGATTATTGATGGGACGCTGTTGTGAGGAAGCACACGTACATTTCTTTCCTTCCAAATGGCCTAAGAGATGAGCATGGCAAGTGAGGCGACGGCCTTGCGGTTTGGGATGCTAGCATCACAGAGACCAACCCACCAACCTTTGGTGGAACCCAACGGTTGCCAAGTTGAAGTATCAGTACTCTCAATCTGTTGTCACTCCTTGATCATGCCCCAGAGGCTAGTCGTGTATCGACACTTGTAAAGAAGATGGTACGTGGTCTTCTATACACATTAGCATAGCGGGCATAGGCCGTAGTTCGGCCACACATGTTTGGCCAATCTATTCTCAGTCCAAATCTGATTTTGAATGGCCAACCAGGCGAAAAAATTCACTTTGGTCGGCGCCAGGCCTTTCGTACTATGTGTTCCATAGGAGACCGAGTGTTGCCCCTGAAATTGAGCTCTTTAGGAAGAAGCTGCTGAATAAGTGCCACTAGTCGTGTGCTTCCATCGAATGTCATCTTGGGCTTCCTCGTGAAGTTGAAAAATCATGCAAAATGGCCCACAATTTAACGAATTGGCGAAAGTGTGCGAAGGAGAAGTTGTGAGTCAACTTGATTTTGAAGATCCATGCATCATCTCCCAAGGCTTCCCTGACCTTCCAATTTTTTTGAGAGGATGCCTCGTAGATTCACATGCTTGCATTGTAATTTACATGAATATGAGTTATAGCATAAAATCTGATTTGTTTGATCGGGACCGAACACCATCTTGTAAAGACCAAAGACCAAATAGTAGAGAATTGATAAGGACGAAATAATTGTATCTTCAGTTATGGAAGACCAAAAAGACCGGACCGAGCAAACCGAAAAGACCGAAAGCCCGGGCTTATACGCCTCCCGCATATGCATAATCTTATCAATCGCTGCCGCATTGCCGATACAAGAGTTGAAAATCCTTTCAAAAAAAAAAGATACAAGAGTTGAAAATGCTGGCGAACTGGTAACCAGCTGTAACAAAATGTGAACTGCAAGTCTAATGGATAAGCTGTAATACGTATCCCTTTATACAGATTAAACAAACCTTGATCGGTTCGAAGAAACTGGCGTGCCGTCGATGGACGTCAGCTGGATTATGGCGCAGCATATCCAATTTGTTAACTCCTCTCCTGAGATCAAATCCTGGCGCCACATAATTTAATTCCTTTGGTCTGCTGCGCGAATGGCGTCAGATGCGACGTGAGTTAACAATCGAGGATTTCCCCGGCGCGAGATCTCCCGTCTCTGTCAGAATATTTCTGGAGACGACTTGTGCGTGAATTGACAAGACCCCCCTTCTGATATACTGTTCGCGTGTCATAGTGTGTGGGTCGAGCATCAGCGATGAACGAACCGCTGTTAAAATCGGGGAATTTGCACTGAAGTAAAACTTTCTCTCCTGCATGTAAGAGAATGCAGTGCCCCGAATGTACAGTGTCGACCACGGCGTGAGCATAGACCATGAGAGGAGAGCGGTGCAGTGGGGCAGGAGAACACACCGTGCGCCCGCCTTGCCGCTCCACCTTTGGCACTCCTGCAGTCCTACACTTGCCTGCGCCCGTGTTCCGGGAGAGCCCATGGCGGCCAGTGCGCGTGCCCTCGGAGCGCGCGCGGCTAGGCTGGGCGGCATCGCGCGCGCCCTGCCCCACTCCGGACGAGTGAAGTCTAAAATAAACCCTGAGATTGTAGAGACCGAAGCAGATGAACCCTCATCTTCAAATCCCTGAAGTTGGTACCCTGACTTTTTCAATCCCGGTCTATCTAAACCCTAGGTATGTTTGGCACGCCGGAAAAACATAATGCTGGCCGGGAACTCACTTCTCTCACTGTTACGCGGGTTAACACATCGTAGTCATCTTCTTCCTCGGTCCAATCTTTCTCCTCCTATTCCCTTTACTCTCATATTGAAATCAGATCCTACTAAACGCTGGTTCTCTTTACTTCCAAGACGTTGTGTACGAAGGAGTACCTGCCAACCACAGGGCGGTGGGCATTGGCTTGCAGCTTGATATGGCGCCGCTCGAGGATGAGCTCCGGGATCTCGCCGCCTGCATCGCCGGAGATGAAGGACCGCCACCTCCCGCCGACCTTTTTGTACTCGCGTTGCTCTCCCTCCTCCTTCTCTTTCGGCCACCACCTCCTATCCTACCCCTCAAGCCGCCGCCGCCGCTTCGTCCTGCGTCTGAGGACCCCCTCCTTCATTGCCTTGCCTCGCTTCGTCGCCTCAATGTGGTGTGAGATTCGAGCAGGTCCTCGCCGGTGCAGCTGCACCTCTTCTACCTCCACCTCCCGTATGTCTACTCTACCCGCGGCCCGCCGAGGCAAGGACCATATCCCACCTTCACGTCCCCACCGAGGAACTCCCCTCCGACCATCCCTGTTCGTGTCCTTCCGCACGCGGGCGTCGGCCGAGGCGGAACCGGGAATGTGGCCATCGTCATGAGCGAGCTTGCTGGCCTCCTCGGGTGTCGCTTCTTGACTTGTGCGCTCCTCGGCTCCGGCCACTGCGCGTCTCACAGCGCCACCACCACCGCCGGCTGCAGACGCCAGTCGTTCCGATGGCCATGTATATCTACAAGCCCTCGTACGTCCTAGACGCCCTCGTCTACAACGCAACCGCGACCCACGCCTCCTCGTTCTCCTCGTCACCTACGCGCGCCTAGACGCGCTCTCCGCGTGCATTGCTTCGGTCCGGTGGGGATTGAACTTGTGTGGAAGAGATTGGGGAAGGAGATGCATGACAGGTGGTCCCATGTAGTAAGTGACAATAGATATCAATCCTGGCTGGGATCGAACATTTTCTATTACGCCAAACAAGACTTTATTCATACAGGGTCTGGATTGACTAAGATTTGTAAATTCAGGATATCAACTTCAGGGATTTAAAAATGAGGGTTTGTTAACGTCGACCTCTACAATCTTAAGGTTTATTTCAGACTTCCACTCCACTCCGGACGGGCGGCGTACAGCGCGTGCCACACGACGCGCGGGTGACGCTGCGACCGGATGGGCTGCAGCCAAGCAGTGGCGGAAGGGCCGAGTTTTCCCACGCGCCGGCGTGGTGTCGGCACACGGACGCGTGCACGCCAACCTAGGCGCCGCGCCGTCGCGACCGGTTGCTCGCAGGGCCCGTTTTTGCTCCATCGGAATGTGCTCCGCCTGTCCCCGACGTTCCTCTCGAGTCACCGCTCGCCGTGTCAAGTCTGCATAGTAGTACGAGCACGGGCGGGGCAATTTCACGCACGGGCGGGGCGCGGGGCCAGGTTGGCCGTGCGTCACCCCATCGATCGTGCACAAATTTGTCTGAGTGTCAATTTGTCATGCGGTGGTCGGTTTACCTGGTCCTGGTGCGCCGCACCGCGCACGTCGTGCGTGATCCTTGAAACAAAAATAAAACGGGCGCACACGTGCGCGCGGCTGGATGTCGTTCGATTATTCGTCCAAACGAACCCCCCGTGCGCATTCGATCGAGACGGGCGGTGCGGCCGGCGATGGAGCTAGCTTCTGCCCACGTTCGTCCGACTCGACCGATCACGGCCATAACTCTGCCGACCGCCCGATCGGGTTGGTCGCGGGTCGCTGCTTCTCGGCGGCAGGTCGTTTCACATCTTTTGACCAGAGCGTGCGTGTGTCTGCCGATCCAGCAAACGTGTTTGCTACAATCATACGATCGGCGGTTTATTTTTACGCGACAAATGTCTACCTAATCCAGGAGCACGCGATCAAGAGATTACATTAACACACGCCTCGGAATCTAGCCTAGGCAACCAAGTGCAGAAACGACACGACGTTTCCACGTCGACCTTGCTTCACGGGATGATCGGACGACGACGAGACCCCACGGCCGCCGCGCGCGGTGATCCAGACCGAATCAGCACATGATGTGGAAAGGGCCGATTATAATTAGCCGCCGGATGGCCGGCGCGACTTCGGAACAGTGCAGGTGAGAGTATTTGTCACTGTCGTAGTCCGATCGCGATTCCGTGCATGCCATCTCGGCCTGGATCCCGGTGGCCATCTTTCCCCGACAAAGCGTGCGGTTTGTGTTGAATTCAAGCGCTAACTTGCTCAGGTTCCGTCTCTGCCAAGTTATTTTTACCTCCACTTGCTCAGACTACCCACAGTGAGAGTAGCATAGGTAGTAACATCACACATATCTACATAAAATAGATGATATGACAAGCAATAAATGAAAAAAAAGAGGCATGCAGTAACATACTAGTTACTACTAATATGAGTAACATCACACATATCAAGGCAAGATGAGTCTATAGCATAATAAATGAAGTATTGCATGTTACCACACATATGTTACTCCCCACTATAGAGGTAGTAACATAGAGTAGTAACATGAGCATGTTACTGACCATTGTGGCTAGTCTCACAAAACAAATGTTATTGCCTCCGTCCACCTCTTCCTCAACGGCCCCACGGGAATAAATTGGGTTCTGCAGCTTCAACTACTTTTATATTTCAAAAAGGAAAAATCCGAACCACTTCACGTACGTCATTTTATTTTACGAGAATGTTATCTGGCGACCGTTCACATAAGCAAATTCCCAGCGAACACCCTCATTGTCACATGATCAAGATTTGACGGTGTCAGTTTTCGGATAAAAAATAACTAAAATAAACAAAATGTCATGTTTTTTTGTCAAAAATGTCACCCCGAACACTAAAGCTGCCAGTTGGGCCGTTCGCAAATGCCATCCTGGCCAGCGAACGGTCGCTGGCTATTGCAGTCCTTTATTTTACAATCCTACTAGGATGACTAATTCAACGGCCTGATGTTGTTGGCATTCCGCATGGATGGTGGATATGCAGTATTGTGCTGAAATCGGATGGCAAGTGTCGTACGCATAGCAGCGTCCTTTCAAAATAAAGACAAAAGATCTGTCTCATCTTTGATAAAAAAGAAGAGTTCATGTAAGCAAGAAAAGCCTACATAGACTGATAACAAAGAAATTATTCTCCCAATAGAAAAATGCTTGGCACTCGCTCGTGAATCGTGATGGCCCAAATCCTCATGTCGTACTTGATCTTACATCTGATGATCGATGATAGGGTGCCGTTTTTGGTGAAGACTCATGTGTTCTGCTCACTCCATACCTATGCATGATGAGGGAGATCATCGGCTTCCTGTGAATACCGATAATCCTTGTTGTGATATGTCACCTAGTTTTGATTCATTGGCGTTGGCAAATCATTCCATAAACCATTGATGAAGTCATATAAACCAAGTCATCCTTGGTCATGATCCATATCTCTGAAGTGTAACGCCATGAAACATGAGGTTCATCGCTGCTACCATCTTCGCCTCTGGCTCTCTTTTGCAAAGCTGATAAGGGCCACGGTTCGAGCATTCCTCTCGCTCAAATGTATCATCTGTCCATGCTCTACCCCGAGTAATAAGCCAAAAGGAAAATTACAAATTAGGATGCATATAAATTTCCAAACTATCTTCGGCATTACCATTGATACTGGCAAATCACATCTTGTACCTGGAGGCAACCAAATACAACCTGTTTGCGATGAATTTCCATTTGGTATCATTCGAAGACCCCTCGTATGGGGTGGGAAAGGATCTTCTAATGTCATTCCCACTTTCTTTTCCATATTTCCAAACAAAGTATGATACAAACACTGATGTTTGAATACGAACGCAATTTAGGGGATGTTAATTGGATATGAATACCAGAAATGTTGGTCAGAGCCTACAAACCAGATATGCAATCAATTTGGGATAGATGTGAATATCTTGCAACTTATTTTCCATTGACTAGGTAAAGCAAATGTGTTGGTAACTAAGTGACACATGATAATATATTGATGCCATATTTTTTTTGCGTAAAGGCCGAATGAGCTCCGTAAGAATTATCTTACAAGAATAACAATTTACAAGGAACCTTGAAGAAATAAGTAATGTCTTCTTTTAGCATCCGCTGACAACGTGCCATGAGGAAACTCGTTGTCGTCTCCGGACCTCTGTTTTACGAGAGTAACCTTGTTGAAGTTCAGAAGCTTGTAGAATTATTATCCTGGAAGTCGTCGATGTAGACCATAAGACGCCAGCGACCGCAAAGAAGACAGATCACCGTCCCAAAGAAGTCCACACCGGGGGAGTGTCAGAAGATGATCCCAACTCATGTCATACAAAGGTGGGGGTGATACATCTCAAATGTATCAATAATTTTTATTACGTCATGCTACATTCATATCATTTATACATTGTTTTGGCATGTTGTTTTATCCTTTTTCTGAACTAACATATTAATTCAGTGTCAAGTGCCAGTTGTTATTTTTTAGTGTTTTTGGCTTCTCAAAAAGGTATTTCTGGGGACCAATAAAATAAAGTACAAATACATTGCCAAGATTCCGGCTGGAAGTGGGACTGTGCCAAAAGCCTATCCCAAGGGACCCCACTAGGGCCCCACAAACCCCGGCCTTGCGGGAAAGCCCTATCGCGCACCAACTGGGGCGTGCGGGCCCCTGGGGATCACTTCCACTGCCTTATGGCGCCTCTGGCCCTAATGTACCCCAAAACCCTAGTTATGATGTTTTGGAATTTTTTGTGCCGTCACAGGGGCAGCTCCGAGGCGAAAAAAAACCTTTTCTAGCACTCCACCGGAGGGGGTAGATCAATTATCAAAGGAGGCTCTCATTCTCTGGGAGCCATGAACACCAAGGACCATAGGGAAAACCTTCTCTTGTCTAGGGGGTGGGGGGTGGGGGGAATAAGAAAGAGGCCCCCTCCCCTATCATGCGGTGGTGCATACATTCATGAACCTCTACAATCTCCTACTTAAAGGTGCTTTATGCGATTAGTTATTATCGAATGATTTTTTCCACTACTATTATGTCTGCGTAGTTTTCTTTTGTCCTACAACACTAGTGAAATATTATGATTGATATAAATTGTCTTATGATATGGTGCCCTCCTCTTGTGCTAATATATGATCGCACACATATGTCGAATCACAATTGAGGGTCAGTAATGTGTAATGATTAATATAATTGTAGGGTGGCCACAGTGACAGAAATTACCGTACCGAAGTATACGAGTCAAAACATATGAGACAGAGAGCACCCATATAACTTAATGCTATGGTTGGGTTACCATAATAAATTCTTAGTATTTGCGGATGTTGCTAGGGTTTCAATCATAAGTTATGATTTCAAGTAAGGGCAGTAATTAGTATATGACTCTTCCACATATAAAACTACAAGTATGCCCATAGTTTTTTTTGCGGTTGCCCATAGGTTGTTTTATCGTAGCCAAGTTGCTAGGGACAATTTCACTATCACTACCACCACTGCATCCACACTCGCTCTCTTTTATTTCATTGCGGTTTTAAATTTCAGTACCGAACTTTTATTTACTTGCACTTTCTAATCTTGCACACCACATCTTTTGCACTTGCAAATTATTTTTCATTAAAGAGTCTAGGTAAAACAAATGATTGTTGTACGAAAGGTTGTATGAGTGGCAGATAGAGCCCGGGAGAATAAGATTTCTACCTTTAATTTCTATGGGAAGACACTCCTAGTCCCACCTCCACTGCTCCACATTGAGAAGTGCTACAACAGTTCCCTACACTTGGAGACTATGAGGGGATACAAAACTCACAAGTTCCCCGACAGAGCCGTATATGGCCGAGGTAAAACATGTTGCAACACCGTTTCTCAGCAGGACACGACCACCATGAACAAATGCTATTCATGCTAAACCGATCGCCCGATTGTCGACACCCTCCTTTGACATGTCGACGCCACTCCGACGAAGGACGTCGATATGGGGAAAGCCAAGGAACAATTATTCTATCATCTCTGGTGTCCCAACTTCACTAGCGATGAAGAACTCATGGTATGTTTGGTTTGAGTCCCAACTAGCCCATCTAAAATTTTGGCATGACCAAAGCGAATGTATGACTATTTTTTACGTGGTTGTTGTTTGGATCACGACCATTGTAGCAGCCAAAAGTTTTGCAAAATTATTAGTCCTTATTTTGGTTTGCAACCAACCAAGTTGGTAAACATATGATTCTGATTTACTTTGCATGATTAGCCAACAGCAAAACACGAGTTAAAAATACTTAGTTAACAACAATATGACAAAAGACATGATATGGCATGTAAAAGCACGTATATCATATGTATAACCGTACCGTGTGATAGGCGTGGTGAGCAATCTACAAGTCATTTAAATCATTCAAATATGTATCACCATAAAAAATACTTATATATAGAAATATAAGCAATAGCATTCGAGTACAAAAAAATGTAGCATTTGTGTATCTCACCACTTTTGCCTTCAAAGATCACTTATGCTATATGCATAAACTGAGACAATTTATATGAGTTGTACTAAATAGGATCTGTTATATATTGTTGCTTATCCCTACTACTAAAGGGGGAGTTGATAGTGTCGCCCCCACTCCGGTTAATTCCATCCCACCACCATAAAAGACCCCTCCCACCAGTTTTTACTGTTGGTTTTATCTCTACTATCGGGAGTTAGTACCTAGTTCCATTTCGCATTGTTTAGACCCCGCTTGAGCCCAACAATTTATTTTTCTTCATGTTAAGTCCACCTCCACCGATTTTTCTCTCCTTCCCATGATTTTCTTTTACTCAGGGGCCTCTCTCTCTCTCTCTCACGGTCTCACCTCCTCCTCCCCGCACGAGGGAGCCACCCCTCCCACATGGGTAACCCTAGATGGACGCCGCCGCCAACATAGCGTCTGTCTCCCTCGACCCTCAGCCACCCAGTTGTTGCCTCCATCACACCTCTTCTCCAACTCCTCCTCCTCTATGCCATCCTTGTTCGAATCGGCGTGGATCGAAAACACGAGCACACTCACTATCGGTGTGAAAACCGGCAGACCTTGGGGTAGGGGTCCCGAGCTATGGATCTGGGATCGATGGGGAACAAGGGACGATGAACACGGTGTTTACCCAGGTTCGGGCCCTCTCGAAGAGGTAATACCCTACGTCCTGCTTGGCTGTATTGGATGTACAGTACGGTTACAGAGTAGATCTACCTCGAGATCAGCATGAGCTAAACCTTAAGGTGATGAGGTGATTGATGTAGCTCGCCCTCTAAAGACTACAACCCTCGGTTTATATAGGCACAGGTAGAGTTAGGGTTACCGGAGATAGATTACAATAAGAGGTAAAGAGATCCTGCCTATCCTTGACTTGGAGGGCACTGATACGTCTCCAACGTATCTATAATTTTTGATCGTTCCATGCTATTATATTATCTGTTTTGGATGTTTAATGGGCTTTAATATGCTCTTTTATATTATTTTTGGGACTAACCTATTAACCGGAGGCCCAGTGCCAGTTGCTGTTTTTTTGCCTATTTTAGTGTTTTGCAGAAAAGGAATATCAAACGGAACGAAACCTTCGCGAGGATCTTTCTTGGAACAAACGCAATCCAAGAGACTTGGAGTGGAAGTCAGAGACGCAATGAGGCGGCCACGAGGCAGGAGGGCGCGCCCAGGGGGGTAGGCGCGCCCCCACCCTTGTGGGCCCCTCGAAGCTCCACCGACCTACTTCTTTCGCCTATATATATACTCTTATACCCTGAAAACATCCAGGGGGAGCCACGAAACCACTTTTCCATCGCCGCAACCTTCTGTACCCGTGAGATCCCATCTTGGGGCCTTTTCCGGCGATCTGCCGGAGGGGGAATCGATCATGGAGGGCTTTTACATCAACACCATAGCCTCTCCGATGATGTGTGAGTAGTTTACCACAGACCTTCGGGTCCATAGTTATTAGCTAGATGGCTTCTTCTCTCTGTTTGGTTCTCAATACAAAGTTCTCCTCGATGTTCTTGGAGATCTATTCGATGTAATACTTTTTGCGGTGTGTTTGCCGAGATCCAATGAATTGTGGGTTTATGATCAAGTTTATCTATGAACAATATTTGGTTCTTCTCTGAATTCTTATATGCATGATTTGATATCTTTGCAAGTCTGTTCGAATGATCGGTTTAGTTTGGCCTACTTGATTGATCTTTCTTGCAATGGGAGAAGTGCTTAGCTTTGGGTACAATCTTGCGGTGTCCTTTCCCAGTGACAGCAGGGGCAGCAAGGCACGTATTGTATTGTTGCCATCGAGGATAAAAAGATGGGGTTTATATCATATTGCTTGAGTTTGTCCCTCTACATCATGTCATCTTGCCTAATGCGTCACTCTGTTCTTATGAACTTAATACTCTAGATGCATGCTTGATAGAGGTCGATGTGTGGAGTAATAGTAGTAGATGCAGAATCGTTTCGGTCTACTTGACACGGACGTGATGCCTATGTTCATGATCATGCCTAGATATTCTCATAACTATGCGCTTTTCTATCAATTGCTCGGCAGTAATTTGTTCACCCACCGTAATATATGCTATCATGAGAGAATCCACTAGTGAAACCTATGGCCCCCGGGTCTATTTTACATCATATTAGTTTCCTGTCAACTAGCCGTTTCTATCGCCGTTTATTTTGCAATTTTTACTTTCCAATCTATACAACAAAAATACCAACAATATTTATCTTATTATCTTTATCAGATCTCACTTTTGCATGTGGTTGTGAAGGGATTGACAACCCCTTTATCGCGTTGGTTGCAAGGTTCTTGATTGTTTGTGCAGGTACTAGGCGATTTGTGTGTAGTCTCCTACTGGATTGATACCCTGGTTCTCAAAAATTGAGGGAAATACTTACACTACTTTGCTGCATCACCCTTTCCTCTTCAAGGGAAAACCAACGCATGCTCAAGAGGTAGCAGGCACACCATGGCTTCATAGATATTCTGTCGTTATGCGGCTTCACCAGTCCGGCCCTATTCGATGGGCTAATGTCCTGAGGACCCCTTAGTCCATAACTCCCTCAGTAGCCCCCGAACTTGCCTCTAACGCCAAGGCTTGTGTCCGGCATCCACTCATCCAACAGTATTCGGCTTGCGAGGCGAGTTCTCCGGTTCGCTTCATTCATGTTCGGAGTCAAGTGATGTCCGAAATCTGAAACAGCTATTTTACTTAGCCATGAAGGCAAAAAAATCAAGTGTAAACAGTGCCTTCATCTGACAACCTTTTCTCTTTCAATGAAGAGTCACATCCGGCTATAACGCCGAGCGGTTAGTATTTCTTGAAGCGCGGCTCGAGGCTGACCCCATGTTGGGCACGCCTCATCAAGGTGGAGATCGTGCCCCGCCTTTCAGGGGATATGATCAATGATTTTGTTTTCCCACCCTGCACATAACGTTGCGAGAGCATCGGAAAGCGGAGAAGCCCATGGCATGAAAAAGGAAATTCCGGGCTTACCTACAACCTATAAAGGGGGAGCTATTACAGTCTGCCTCCGACGCCTTCTTCCACCTTCCGCTTGGGCATCAGAGCTCCAACGCCCCTTTCTCTCTGCTTCCACATCGAATCCCACCCCGTCTCCTCCAGCCATGGCTGGATCCGGTGCCAATGGGAAGTGGGATGCCTCCATCGTCACCGATAGCAACATCCTGAAGCTGAAACATGAAGGGATCTTACTTTGTCGGGGATCTCACTTTCCAATCTATACTTTCCAATCTATACAACAAAAATACCAAAAATATTTATTTTGCAATCTTTACTTTCCAATCTTGCAATCCAGTAGGAGACTACACGCAAACGGCTTGCGTTTATTTTGCAATCTTTCCTTTCCAATCTATAGAACAAAAATACCAAAAATATTTATCTTATTATCTTTATCAGATCTCACTTTTGCAAGTGACCGTGAAGGGATTGACAACCCCTTTATCGCGTTGGTTGCAAGGTTCTTGATTGTTTGTGCAGGTACTAGGCGATTTGCGTGTAGTCTCCTACTGGATTGATACCTTGGTTCTCAAAAACTGAGGGAAATACTTACGCTACTTTGCTGCATCACCCTTTCCTCTTCAAGGGAAAACCAATGCATGCTCAAGAGGTAGCAAGAAGGATTTCTGGCGCCGTTGCCGGGGAGATCTACGCTCAAGTCAAGACATAAACTCTTCTCCCTCGCATTACATTATTTGCCATTCGCCTCTCATTTTTCTCTCCCCCATTTCTAAAACGATTTTCGAAAACCTTTGCCTTTTCTTCGCCCTCCTTCCGTTCGATCTTGTGTTACCATGTGCCTTCTTTTTGCTTGCATCTTCGCTTGCTAAAAGTTTATGGATCCTCACCCCCTTGCTAATCTTTTTAAGAGATCCAATTATGATGAACCAATTTCTAGTGATTTGAGTGCACTAGATTATCTTTATGAGGTTTTGCTTGAAATTCGTAAATCTGAAAATTGTGATGAAGAAATTTATGAAGAGATTCACGATAGCTCCTTGAATAAAAAGCATGATTGCAATGATTTTACTATAAATTCTCTTGATGTCAATTGTGCTAATAATATGAAAAATCCTAAGCTTGGGGATGCTACTTTTGCTATGTCTACTACTTGTTGCAATGATCATGATTGGGGTGATTCTTCTTATGATCTTGAAAATCTATTTAAGCCCCATGATGAATATGAGATTGATAATAGTGTTTGCAATAATATTGAAAGTGGGTTTGGAAGAGTGTCAACTTTAGATCCCACATATTTGGAGAATGTTCAATCTTATGGTATTTTTTGATAAAAGTGGGTTTGAAGAGGTCATGACTTTAGTTAATGATAATCCCACTATTTTGGAAGAGTGTCAACTTCGCATGCATGTGGATCGTGTTGAGAATATGTTATGTGATACTTATTTTTTTGAATTTTCCTATGATCCGACATGTAATTATTATGAGAGAGGAAAATATGATTGTAGAAATTTTTATCTTACTAAATTACCTCTCGTCATGTTGAGATTGCTATCGTCTCTTTCTTCTTCCTTGAATATGCTAATTTTTGCTTGCTATGATAATTTGTTTGCTTATAAAATGCCTATGCATAGGAAGTATGTTAGACTTAGATGTGTTTATCACGTGTTCTATGATGCTCTCTTTGTGCTTTAATTCTTGTCTTTGATGTGAGCATCATTAAAATTATCAATGCCTAGCTAGGGGCGTTAAACGATAGGGCTTGTTGGGAGGCAACCCAATTTTATTTTTGTTCCTTGCTTCTATTCCTGTTTAGTAATAAATAATTCATCTAGCCTCTATTTAGATGTGTTTTTATGTTTTAATTAGTGTTTGTGCCAAGTAGAACCTTTGGGAAGACTTGGGTGAAGTCTTTGCGATCTTGCTATAAAAACAGAAACTTTAGCGCTCACGAGATTAGCTGCCATTTTTTTACTGGAGAGTGCTTTTAGGTTGATTCTTTTTGCAGATGATTAATAGATAAATTACGCACGTCTACCAATTTATTTAAGAATTTTTGGAGTTCCAGAAGTATTCGTTTGTTACAGATTACTACAGACTGTTCTTTTTTTGACAGATTCTGTTTTTCGTGTGTTGTTTGCTTATTTTGATGAATCTATGGCTAGTATCGGGGGGTATGAACCATAGATAAGTTATAATACAGTAGGTTTAACACCAATATAAATAAATAATGAGTTCATTACAGTACCTTAAAGTGGTGGTTTGTTTTCTTATACTAACGGAGCTCATGAGATTTTCTGTTTAAGTTTTGTGTTGTGAAGTTTTCAAGTTTTGGGGTAAAGATTTGATGGATTTTGGAATAAGGAGTGGCAAGAGACTAAGCTTGGGGATGCCCAAGGCACCCCAAGGTAAAATTCAAGGACAACCAAAAGCCTAAGCTTGGGGATGCCCCGGAAGGCATCCCCTCTTTTGTCTTCGTCTATCAGTAACTTTACGTGAGGCTATATTTTTATTCACCACATGATATGTGTTTTGCTTGGAGCGTCTGGTATGATTTGAGTCTTTGCTTTTTAGTTTAACACAATCATCCTGTCTGTACACACCTTTTGGAGAAACACACATGAATCGGAATTTATTAGAATACTCTATGTGCTTCACTTATATCTTTTGAGCTAGATAATTTTGCTCTAGTGCTTCACTTATATCTTTTTAGAGCACGGTGGTGGTTTTATTTTATAGAAATTATTGATCTATCATGCTTCACTTATATTATTTTGAGAATCTTTTAGAACAACATGGTAATTTGCTTTGGCTATAAAATTATTCCTAATATGATGAGCATCCAAGATGGGTATAATAAAAACTATCATATAAAGTGCATTGAATACTATGAGAAGTTTGATTCCTTATGATTGTTTTGAGATATGAAGATGGTGATATTAGAGTCATGCTAGTTGAGTAGTTGTGAATTTCAGAGATACTTGTGTCAAAGTTTGTGATTCCCGTAGCATGCACGTATGGTGAACCATTATGTGATGAAGTTGGAGCATGATTTATTTATTGGTTGTCTTCCTTATGAGTGGCGGTCGGGGACGAGCGATGATCTTTTCCTACCAATCTATCCCCCTAAGAGCATGCGCGTAGTACTTCGTTTCGATAACTAATAGATTTTTGCAATAAGTATGTGAGTTCTTTATGACTAATTTTGAGTCCATGGATTATACGCACTCTCACCCTTCCACCATTGCTAGCCTCTGTAATACCGCGCACCTTTCGCCGGTATCATACACCCACCATATACCTTCCTCAAAATAGCCACCATACCTACCTATCATGGCATTTCCATAGCCATTCCAAGATATATTTCCATGCAACTTTCCACCGTTCCGTTTACTATGACACGCTCCATCATTGTCATATTGCTTTGCATGATCATGTAGTTGACATCGTATCTGTGGCAAAGCCACCGTTCATAATTCATACATGTCACTCTTGAATCATTGCACATCCCGGTACACCGCCGAAGGCATTCACATAGAGTCATATCTTGTTCTAAGTATCGAGTTGTAATTCTTGAGTTGTAAGTAAATAAAAGTGTGACGATCTTCATTATTAGAGCATTGTCCCATGTGAGGAAAGGATGATGGAAACTATGGTTCCCCCATAAGTCGGGATGAGACTCCGGACGAAAAAAATAAAAGAGGCCAAAGAAGCCCAAATAAAAAAGAGAGGCCAAAGAAGCCCACCAAAAAAATTGATGAGAGAAAAAGAGAGAAGGGACAATATTACTATCCTTTTTCCACACTTGTGCTTCAAAGTAGCACCGTGATCTTTGTGATAGAGAGTCTCTTATTTTGTCACTTTCATATACTAGTGGGAATTTTCCATTATAGAACCTGGCTTGTATATTCCAATGATGGGCTTCCTCAAAATGCCCTAGGTCTTCGTGAGCAAGCGAGTTGGATGCACACCCACTTAGTTTCTTTTGTTGAGCTTTCATACACTTATAGCTCTAGTGGATCCGTTGCATGGCAATCCCTACTCACTCACATTGATATCTATTGATGGGCATCTCCATAGCCCATTGACACGCCTAGTTGATGTGAGACTATCTTCTCTTTTTTTGTCTTCTCCACAACCACCATTCTATTCCACCTATAGTGCTATGTCCATGGCTCACGCTCATGTATTGCGTGAAAGTTGAAAAAGTTTGAGAACAAAAAAAGTATGAACAATTGCTTGGCTTGTCATCGGGGTTGTGCATGATTAAATACTTTGTGTGATGAAGATAGAGCATAGCCAGACTATATGATTTTATAGGGATAACTTTCTTTGGCCATGTTATTTTGAGAAGACATGATTGCTTAGTTAGTATGCTTGAAGTATTATTATTTTTATATCAATATTAAACTTTTGTCTTGAATCTTTCGGATCTGAACATTCATGCCACAATAAAGGAAATTACATTGAAAATTATGTTAGGTAGCATTCCACATCAAAAATTCTGTTTTTATCATTTACCTACTCGAGGACGAGCATGAATAAGCTTGGGGATGCTAATACGTCTCCAACGTATCTATAATTTTTTATCGTTCCATGCTATTATATTATCAGTTTTGGATGTTTAATGGGCTTTAATATGCTCTTTTATATTATTTTTGGGACTAACCTATTAACCGGAGGCCCAGTGCCAGTTGCTGTTTTTTTGCCTATTTCAGTGTTTCGCAGAAAAGGAATATCAAACGGAACGAAACCTTCGCCAGGATCTTTCTTGGAACAAACGCAATCCAGGAGACTTGGAGTGGAAGTGAGAGACGCAACGAGGCTGCCACGAGGCAGGAGGGCGCACCTGTTGGGGATCGTAGCAGAAATTTAAAATTTTCTACGCATCACCCAGATCAATCTATGGAGTCATCTAGCAACGAGAGAGAGGAGTGCATCTACATACCCTTGTAGATCGCGAGCGGAAGCGTTCAAGTGAACGGGGTTGATGGAGTCGTACTCGTCGTGATCCAAATCACCGATGACCGAGCGCCGAATGGACGGCACCTCCGCGTTCAACACACGTATGGTTGGGGAAGACGTCTCCTCCTTCTTGATCCAGCAAGGGGGAAGGAGAAGTTGATGGAGATCCAGCAGCACGACGGCGTGGTGGTGGAAGTAGCGGGGATCTCGGCAGGGCTTCGCCAAGCTCAACGAGAGGGAGAGGTGTCACGGGAGGGAGAGGGAGGCGCCAGGGGCTGTGGTGTGGCTGCCCTCCCTCCCCTCCACTATATATAGGGGCCCTAGGGGGGGGGGGCGCCGGCCCCTGGGAGATCCAATCTCCAGGGGGGCGGCGGCCAAGGGGTGGCTTCCCCCCCAAGTCAAGTGGAGGGCGCCCCCACCCCTAGGGTTTCCAACCCTAGGCGCAGGGGGAGGCCCAAGGGGGGCGCACCAGCCCACCAGGGGCTGGTTCCCCTCCCACTTCAGCCCATGGGGCCCTCCGGGATAGGTGGCCCCACCCGGTGGACCCCCGGGACCCTTCCGGTGGTCCCGGTACAATACCGGTCCGGTGACCCCCGAAACTTTCCCGGTGGCCGAAACTGGACTTCCTATATATAATTCTTCACCTCCGGACCATTTCGGAACTCCTCGTGACGTCCGGGATCTTATCCGGGACTCCGAAAAACTTTCGGGTTTCCGCATACTATTATCTCTACAACCCTAGCGTCACCGAACCTTAAGTGTGTAGACCCTACGGGTTCGGGAGACATGCAGACATGACCAAGACAACTCTTCGGTCAATAACCAACAGCGGGATCTGGATACCCATGTTGGCTCCCACATGTTCCACGATGATCTCATCGGATGAACCACGATGTCGAGGATTCAATCAATCCCGTATACAATTCCCTTTGTCAATCGGTACGTTACTTGCCCGAGATTCGATCGTCGGTATCCCAATACCTTGTTCAATCTCGTTACCGGCAAGTCACTTTACTCGTACTGTAATGCATGATCCCATGACTAACCACTTGGTCACTTTGAGCTCATTATGATGATGCATTACCGAGTGGGCCCAGAGATACCTCTCCGTCATACGGAGTGACAAATCCCAGTCTCGATCCGTGTCAACCCAACAGACACTTTCAGAGATACCTGTAGCGTACCTTTATAGTCACCCAGTTACGTTGTGACGTTTGGTACACCCAAAGCACTCCTACGGCATCCGGGAGTTACACGATCTCATGGTCTAAGGAAATGATACTTGACATTGGAAAAGCTCTAGCAAACGAACTACACGATCTTGTGCTATGCTTAGGATTGGGTCTTGTCCATCACATCATTCTCCTAATGATGTGATCCCGTTATCAATGACATCCAATGTCCATAGTCAGGAAACCATGACTATCTGTTGATCAACGAGCTAGTCAACTAGAGGCTTACTAGGGACACGTTGTGGTCTATGTATTCACACATGTATTACGATTTCCGGATAACACAATTATAGCGTGAACAATAGACAATTATCCTGAACAAGGAAATATAATAATAACCATTTTATTATTGCCTCTAGGGCATATTTCCAACAGCACCCAGGGGGGTAGGCGCCCCCACCCTCGTGGGCCCCTCGTAGCTCCACTGACCTACTTCTTTCGCCTATATATACTCTTATACCCTGAAAACATCCAGGGGGAGCCACAAAACCACTTTTCCACCGCCGCAACCTTCTATACTCGTGAGATCCCATCTTGGGGCCTTTTCCGGCGATCTGCCGGAGGGGGAATCGATCACGGAGGGCTTTTACATCAACACCATAGCCTCTCCGATGATGTGTGAGTAGTTTACCACAGACCTTCGGGTCCATAGTTATTAGCTAGATGGCTTCTTCTCTCTCTCTTTGGTTCTCAATACAAAGTTCTCCTCGATGTTCTTGGAGATCTATTCGATGTAATACTTTTTGTGGTGTGTTTGCCGAGATCCGATGAATTGTGGGTTTATGATCAAGTTTATCTATGAAGAATATTTGGTTCTTCTCTGAATTCTTATATGCATGATTTGATATCATTGCAAGTCTGTTCGAATGATCGGTTTAGTTTGGCCTACTAGATTGATCTTTCTTGCAATGGGAGAAGTGCTTAGCTTTGGGTTCTATCTTGCGGTGTCCTTTCCCAGTGACAGCAGGGGCAGTAAGGCACGTATTGCATTGTTGCCATCGAGGATAAAAAGATGGGGTTTATATCATATTGCTTGAGTTTATCCCTCTACATCATGTCATCTTGCCTAATGCGTTACTCTGTTCTTATGAACTTAATACTCTAGATGCATGCTTGATAGCGATCGATGTGTGGAGTAATAGTAGTAGATGCAGAATCGTTTTGGTCTATTTGACACGGACGTGATGCCTATGTTCATGATCATGCCTAGATATTCTCATAACTATGCGCTTTTCTATCAATTGCTCGGCAGTAATTTGTTCACCCACCGTAATATATGCTATCATGAGAGAAGCCACTAGTGAAACCTATGGCCCCCCGGTCTATTTTACATCATATTAGTTTCCCGTCAACTAGCCATTTCTGTCGCCCTTTATTTTGCAATCTTTACTTTCCAATCTATACAACAAAAATACCAAAAATATTTATCTTATTATCTTTATCAGATCTCACTTTTGCAAGTGGCCGTGAAGGGATTGACAACCCCTTTATCGCGTTGGTTGCAAGGTTCTTGATTGTTTGTGCAGGTACTAGGCGATTTGCGTGTAGTCTCCTACTGGATTGATACCTTGGTTCTAAAAAACTGAGGGAAATACTTACGCTACTTTGCTGCATCACCCTTTCCTCTTCAAGGGAAAACCAACGCATGCTCAAGAGGTAGCAGGCACACCACGGCTTCATAGATATTCTGTCGTTATGCGGCTTCACCAGTCCGGCCCTATTCGATGGGCCAACGCCCTGAGGACCCCTTAGTCCATTACTCCCTCAGTAGCCCCCGAACTTGCCTCCAACGCCAAGGCTTGTGTCCGGCATCCGCTCATCCAACAGTATTCGGCTTGCGAGGCGAGTTCTCCGGTTCACTTCGTTCATGGTCGGAGTCAAGTGATGTCCGAAATCTGAAATGGCTATTTTACTTAGCCACGAAGGCAAAAAAATCAAGTGTAAACAGTGCCTTCATCTGACAACTTTTTCTCTTTCAATGAAGAGTCATATCCGGCCATAACGCCGAGCAGTTAGTATTTCTCGAAGCACGGCTCGAGGCCGACCCAACGTTGGGCACGCCTCATCAAGGTGGAGATCGTGCCCCGCCTTTTAGGGGATATGATCAATGATTTTGTTTTCCCACCCCGCACATAATGTTGCGAGCATCGAAAAGCGGAGAATCCCACGGCGTGAAAAAGGAAACTCCCGGCTTACCTACAACCTATAAAGGGGGAGCTATTATAGTCTGCCTCCCACGCCTTCTTCCACCTTCCACTTGCGCATCAGAGCTCCAACGCCCCTTTCTCTCTGCTTCCACAGCGAATCCCACCCCGTCTCCTCCAGCCATGGCTGGATCCGGTGCCAACGGGAAGTGGGATGCCTCCATCGTCACCGATAGCAACATCCTGAAGCTGAAACGCGCCGGCTACTTATCGGCCGACATCACCCATCGGGACCCTTAAGAGGGCAAGATAATCCCCACGCCCAGGTCGTGCGAAAGGGTTGTATTCCTCCCCCATTTCCTTAAGGGGCTTGGATTTCCCCTGCACCCCTGTGTGAGGGGGTTGATGTTCTTTTACGGCCTAGATTTTCACGATCTAGCCCCCAACTCCCTCCTCCACATCTCATCCTTTATTATCTTCTGCGAGGCTCTCCTCCGAGTCCAACCACACTTTGGCCTATGGCTAAAGGTGTTCAACATCCAGCCCAAGGTGTTTGGCGGCGAACATGCGGACTGCGGCGGGGCCATGATCAGCAAACTGACGCCGGTCCCATGGCTGGAGGGCAAGTTTATCGACACCATCAAGGTGTGGCAAAAGGAATTGTTCTACATCACTGAGCCAAGGGGAGCCGCCTGGGCAGCGGCCCCGCATTTAGATCCGGACCCCCTACCAGGCTGGCCTCGTGGACCACCAAGAGCCCGGACTGGGGGTCCGCTGATGACTTGAAGGCGCTGTAGAAGCGCGTCGTCAGCGTAATAGGGACCGGTGCGAAGCTGGTTAACGTGATCCAGATCATGCTCAAGCGTCGACTCCTCCCCTGTCAGGAGAGGGCCAAGCCAATGTGGGATTATGAACCCGAAGATCCAGGCACCGTGCAGCAACTCTTCGGTACGACCTACAACAAAGTGTGGGGTCTGTTATTCAAGCCGTAGAAGGAGTGGCTGGTCGAGGGGGAGGACATCGGCCTCGACGCTGCGGACCCTCCGAAGAAGGTTTGTGACATTTGTCTTAACATGAGTTCGAATATTCGCACCGTATGATTTGATCCGAACCTCTTTATGTGGATTTTGCAGGGTTGGCTTGCCAAGGCCGAGAAGATCAGAGGCCTAGCACCGCTGCCAGAAGAGCCCCGACTCAAACATCTAGAGAGGTTGTTGGTCGTGGTGCCTTACAAGGCGCCCGATAAGAAGGGAAAGAGGACGGAGGTACCGGAGGCCAGGGAGGACCTCTGTCGCAGAGCTCATTTGGATAGCCGGTCCGGAGACACTGCGGCCCCATCCGCACAGGAGGGGGACGAGGAGGAAAGCGCCTCCTCGCACTCTAAGAAGAGGGTGGCGTCTAGCGACGTCGAGGAGGTTCAACCTTCTCAGGCCCCGAAGAGGCAGTGCCGGCCTAAGCTGGTCCTGCCTGATAGCTTGGACTCCGAAGAGGAGTCTGAAGCGTTCGAAAAGGTTCCAGAGAGGGAACCTAGGTTCAAGCCCCCTGCGGCCAGGTACACATCGCGGCATTTTCAATTGCCTTATTCTTCAGTAGTCCCTGGTAGAATGTAGATTGATTCTTTTTTGGTGGTGCAGCCCTCCGCGTGGCCACCCCGCTGAGCAAACCTCGGAGGGGACGTCCTCGCCCGCCGAACTAGCGGACAGTGGCTCCGCGTCACATTCCGCACCTCCTCTAATTCCCGAAGAGGTTGGGGAGGTGCTGTCACGAAAGACCCCTCCTCCTCTGAACACAGGGGAGGAGGTCGACGCCACCATGGCCGAGGCCGACGCCTCGGTCGTTGAAGACCAGGGGGATGCATCCCTCCTGGCTAACGCGGGGAGGGGATCCAAATCTGTTGGAAATATGCCCTAGAGGCAATAATAAATGGTTATTATTATATTTCTTTGTTCATGATAATTGTCTATTGTTCATGCTATAATTGTGTTATCCGGAAATCGTAATACATGTGTGAATACATAGACCACAACGTGTCCCTAGTAAGCCTCTAGTTGACTAGCTCGTTGATCAAAGATAGTCATGGTTTCCTGACTATGGACATTGGATGTCATTGATAACGGGATCACATCATTAGGAGAATGATGTGATGGACAAGACCCAATCCTAAGCATAGCTCAAAGATCGTGTAGTTCATTTGCTAGAGCTTTTCCAATGTCAAGTATCTTTTCCTTAGACCATGAGATCGTGCAACTCCCGGATACCGTAGGAGTGCTTTGGGTGTGCCAAACGTCACAACGTAACTGGGTGACTATAAAGGTACACTACGGGTATCTCCAAAAGTGTCTGTTGAGTTGGCACGGATCGAGACTGGGATTTGTCACTCCGTATGACGGAGAGGTATCTCTGGGCCCACTCGGTAATGCATCATCATAATGAGCTCAATGTGACTAAGGAGTTAGCCACGGGATCATGCATTATGGTACGAGTAAAGAGACTTGCCGGTAACGAGATTGAACAAGGTATTGGGATACCGACGATCGAATCTCGGGCAAGTAACATACCGATTGACAAAGGGAATTGTATACGGGATTGATTGAATCCTCGACATCGTGGTTCATCCGATGAGATCACCATGGAACATGTGGGAGCCAAATGGGTATCCAGATCCCGCTGTTGGTTATTGACCGGAGAGGCGTCTCGGTCATGTCTGCATGTCTCCCGAACCCGTAGGGTCTACACACTTAAGGTTCGGTGACGCTAGGGTTGTAGAGATATTAGTATGCGGAAACCCAAAAGTTGTTCGGAGTCCCGGATGAGATCCCGGACGTCACGAGGAGTTCCGGAATGGTCCGGAGGTGAAGAATTATATATATGAAGTCCAGTTTCGGCCACCGGGAATGTTTCGGGGGTTATCGGTATTGTACCGGGACCACCGGAAGGGTCCCGGGGGTCCACCGGGTGGGTCCACCTATCCCAGAGGGCCCCATGGGCTGAAGTGGGAAGGGAACCAGCCCTTAGTGGGCTGGGGCGCCCCCCATGGGCCTCCCCCCGCGCCTAGGGTTGGAAACCCTGGGGGTGGGGGCCCCCCCACTTGACTTGGGGGGGGGGAGTTTCCACCCCTGGCCGCCGCCCCCCTTGTAGATGGGTTCCAGGGCCGGTGCCCCCCCTCCAAGGGGCCTATATAAAGGGGGGGAGGGAGGGCTGCTGTACCCTAGCCCCTGGCGCCTCCCTCTCCCCCTGCAACACCTCTCCCTCCCGCTTGTGCTTGGCGAGGCCCTGCTGGGATCCCGCTACTTCCACCACCACGCCGTCGTGCTGCTGGATCTCCATCAACCTCTCCTTCCCCCTTGCTGGATCAAGAAGGAGGAGACGTCGCTGCTCCGTACGTGTGTTGAACGCGGAGGTGCCGTCCGTTCGGCATTCGGTCATCGGTGATTTGGATCACGGCGAGTACGACTCCATCAACCCCGTTCACTCGAACGCTTCCGCTTGCGATCTACAAGGGTATGTAGATGCACTCCTTTCCCCTCGTTGCTAGTATACTCCATAGATGGATCTTGGTGATGCGTAGGAAATTTTAAAATTTTGCTACGATCCCCAACAGTGGTATCAGAGCCAGGCCTATGCGTAGTTACTATGCACGAGTAGAACACAAAGTAGTTGTGGGCGTAGATGTTGTCAATTTTTCTTGCCACTACTAGTCTTATCTTGTTTCGGCGGTATTGTGGGATGAAGCGGCCCGGACCGACCTTGCACGTACGCTTACGTGAGACAGGTTCCACCGACTGACATGCATTAGTTGCATAAGGTGGCTAGCGGGTGTCTGTCTCTCCCACTTTAGTTGGAACGGATTTGATGAAAAGGGTCCTTATGAAGGGTAAATAGAAATTGGCATATCACGTTGTGGTTTTACATAGGTAAGAAACGTTCTTGCTAGAAACCTATAGAAGCCACGTAAAAAACTTGCAACAACAATTAGAGGACGTCTAACTTGTTTTTGCAGCATGTGCCTTGTGATGTGATATGGCCAAGAAGATGTGATGAATGAGATATATGTGATGTATGAGATTGATCATATTCTTGTAATAGGAATCACGACTTGCATGTCGGTGAGTATGACAACCGGCAGGAGCCATAGGAGTTGTCCTTATTTTTTGTATGACCTGTGTGTCATTGAATAACGCCACGTAAATTACTTTACTTTATTGCTAAACGCGTTAGCCATAGAAGTAGAAGTAATCGTTGGCGTGACAACTTCATGAAGACACAATGATGGAGATCATGATGATGGAGATCATGGTGTCATGCCGGTGACGACGATGATCATAACGCCCCGAAGATGGAGATCAAAGGAGCAGAATGATATTGGCCATATCATGTCACTATTTGATTGCATGTGATGTTTATCATGTTTTGCATCTTATTTGCTTAGAACGACGGTAGTAAGTAAGATGATCCCTTATAATAATTTCAAGAAAGTGTTCCCCCTAACTGTGCACCGTTGCGAAGGTTCGTTGTTTCGAAGCACCACGTGATGATCGGGTGTGATAGATTCTAACGTTCCCATACAACGGGTGTTGACGAGCCTAGCATGTACAGACATGGCCTCTTAACACACGCAATACACTTAGGTTGACTTGATGAGCCTAGCATGTACAGACATGGCCTCGGAACACGGAAGACCGAAAGGTCGAGCATGAGTCGTATAGAAGATACGATCAACATGGAGATGTTCACCGATCTTGACTAGTCCGTCTCACGTGATGATCGGACACGGCCTAGTTAACTCGGATCATGTTTCACTTAGATGACTAGAGGGATGTCTATCTGAGTGGGAATTCATTGAGTAATTTGATTAGATGAACTTAATTATCATGAACTTAGTGTAAAATCTTTACAATATGTCTTGTAGATCAAATGGCCCACGTTGTCCTCAACTTCAACGCATTCCTAGAGAAAACCAAGCGGAAAGATGATCGAAGCAACTATACGGACTGGGTCCGGAACCTGAGGATCATCCTCATAGCTGCCAAGAAAGATTATGTCTTAGAAGCACCGCTAGGTGAAGCACCCATCCCAGAGAACCAAGACGTTATGAACGCTTGGCAATCACGTGCTGATGATTACTCCCTCGTTCAGTGCGCCATGCTTTACAGCTTAGAACCGGGGCTCCAAAAGCGTTTTGAGAAGCATGGAGCATATGAGATGTTCGAAGAGCTGAAAATGGTTTTCCAAGCTCATGCCCGGGTCGAGAGATATGAAGTCTCCGACAAGTTCTTCAGCTGTAAAATGGAGGAAAATAGTTCTGTTAGTGAGCACATACTCAGAATGTCTGGGTTACACAACCGCTTGTCTCAGCTGGGAGTCAATGTCCCGGATGACGCGGTCATTGACAGAATCCTTCAGTCGCTTCCACCGAGCTACAAGAGCTTTGTGATGAACTTCAATATGCAAGGGATGGAAAAGACCATTCCTGAGGTATATTCAATGCTGAAATCAGCGGAGGTGGAGATCAGAAAGGAACATCAAGTGTTGATGGTGAATAAAACCACTAAGTTCAAGAAGGGCAAGGGTAAGAAGAACTTCAAGAAGGACGGCAAGGGAGTTGCCGCGCCCGGTAAGCCAGTTGCCGGGAAGAAGTCAAAGAATGGACCCAAGCCTGAGACTGAGTGCTTTTATTGCAAGGGAAGTTGTCACTGGAAGCGGAACTGCCCCAAATACTTAGCGGACAAGAAGGCCGGCAACACCAAAGGTATATGTGATATACATGTAATTGATGTGTACCTTACCAGTACTCGTAGTAGCTCCTGGGTATTTGATACCGGTGCGGTTGCTCATATTTGTAACTCAAAACAGGAACTACGGAATAAACGGAGACTGGCGAAGGACGAGGTGACGATGCGCGTCGTGAATGGTTCCAAGGTCGATGTGATCGCCGTCGGCACGCTACCTCTGCATTTACCTACGAGATTAGTTTTAAACCTCAATAATTGTTATTTAGTGCCAGCTTTGAGCACGAACATTGTATCTGGATCTCGTTTAATTCGAGATGGCTACTCATTTAAATCCGAGAATAATGGTTGTTCTATTTATATGAGAGATATGTTTTATGGTCATGCCCCGCTGGTCAATGGTTTATTCTTGATGAATCTCGAACATGATGTTACACATATTCATAGTGTGAATGCCAAAAGATGTAAAGTTGATAACGATAGTCCCACATACTTGTGGCACTGCCGCCTTGGTCACATTGGTGTCAAGCGCATGAAGAAGCTCCATGCAGATGGACTTTTGGAGTCTCTTGATTACGAATCATTTGACACGTGCGAACCATGCCTCATGGGTAAAATGACCAAGACCCCGTTCTCCGGAACAATGGAGCGAGCAACCAACTTATTGGAAATCATACATACTGATGTGTGTGGTCCAATGAGTGTTGAGGCTCGCGGTGGCTATCGTTATGTTCTCACTCTCACTGATGACTTAAGTAGATATGGGTATGTCTACCTAATGAAACACAAGTCTCAAACCTTTGAAAAGTTCAAGGAATTTCAGAGTGAGGTTGAGAATCAACGTGACAGGAAAATAAAGTTCTTACGATCAGATCGTGGTGGAGAATATTTAAGTCACGAATTTGGTACGCACTTAAAGAAATGTGGAATCGTTTCACAACTCACGCCGCCTGGAACACCTCAGCGAAAAGGTGTGTCCGAACGTCGTAATCGCACACTATTGGATATGGTGCGATCTATGATGTCTCTTACCGATCTACCGCTCTCATTTTGGGCCTATGCTTTAGAGACTGCCGCATTCACTTTAAATAGGGCTCCGTTGAAATCCGTTGAGACGACACCGTATGAATTATGGTTTGGGAAGAAACCTAAGCTGTCGTTTCTAAAAGTTTGGGGATGCGATGCTTATGTCAAGAAACTTCAACCTGAAAAGCTCGAACCCAAGTCGGAAAAATGCGTCTTCATAGGATACCCTAAGGAGACCATTGGGTATACCTTCTACCTCAGATCTGAAGGCAAGATCTTTGTTGCCAAGAACGGTTCCTTTCTGGAGAAAGAGTTTCTCTCGAAAGAATTGAGTGGGAGGAAAGTGGAACTTAATGAGGTGATAGTCACCCCTTCCGAACCGGAAAGTAGCGCAGCGCGGGAAGATGTTCCTGTGGTGCCTACACCGACTGGGGAGGAAGTTAATGATGATGATCCTGAAGCTTCGGATCAAGTTACTGCTAAACTTCGTAGGTCCACAAGGACACGTTCTGCACCAGAGTGGTACGACAACCCTGTCCTGGAAATCATGTTGTTAGACAACGGTGAACCTTCGAACTATGAAGAAGCGATGGCGGGCTCGGATTCCAACAAATGGCTTGAAGCCATGCAATCTGAGATAGGATCCATGTATGAAAACGAAGTATGGACTTTGACTGACTTGCGCGATGATTGGCGAGCCATAGAAAACAAATGGATCTTTAAGAAGAAGACAGACGCGGATGGTAATGTGACCATCTATAAGGCTCTACTTGTCGCTAAGGGTTATCGACAAGTTCAAGGGGTTGACTACAATGAGACTTTCTCACCCGTAGCGAAGCTGAAGTCCGTCCGAATCATGTTAGCAATTGCCGCATTCTATGATTATGAGATATGGCAAATGGACGTCAAAACGGCATTCCTTAACGGCTTCCTTAAGGAAGAATTGTATATGATGCAGCCGGAAGGTTTTGTCGATCCTAAGAATGCTGACAAAGTATGCAAGCTCCAGCGCTCAATCTATGGGCTGGTGCAAGCATCTCGGAGTTGGAACATTCGCTTTGATGAGATGATCAAAGCGTTTGGGTTTACACAGACTTATGGAGAAGCCTGTGTTTACAAGAAAGTGAGTGGGAGCTCTGTAGCATTTCTCATATTATATGTGGATGACATACTATTGATGGGAAATGATATAGAATTCTTGGAAAGTATAAAGGCCTATTTGAATAAGTGTTTTTCAATGAAGGACCTTGGAGAAGCTGCTTATATATTAGGCATCAAGATTTATAGAGATAGATCAAGACGCCTCATTGGTCTTTCACAGAGTACATACCTTGACAAGATATTGAAGAAGTTCAATATGGATCAGTCCAAGAAGGGGTTCTTGCCTGTATTGCAAGGTGTGCAATTGAGCATGGCTCAATGCCCGACCACGGCAGAAGATAGAGAAAAGATGAGTGTCATCCCCTATGCCTCGGCCATAGGGTCTATTATGTATGCCATGCTGTGTACCAGACCTGATGTAAACCTTGCCGTAAGTTTGGTAGGAAGGTACCAAAGTAATCCCGGCATGGAACACTGGACAGCGGTCAAGAATATCCTGAAGTACCTGAAGAGGACTAAGGATATGTTTCTCGTTTATGGAGGTGACGAAGAGCTCGTCGTAAAGGGTTACATCGACGCTAGCTTCGACACAGATCTGGATGACTTGAAGTCACAAACCGGATACGTGTATATTTTGAATGGAGGGGCAGTAAGCTGGTGCAGTTGCAAGCAAAGCGTCGTGGCGGGATCTACATGTGAAGCGGAGTACATGGCGGCCTCAGAGGCAGCACAGGAAGCAGTCTGGATAAAGGAGTTCATTACCGACCTAGGGGTGATTCCCAATGCGTCGGGCCCGATGACTCTCTTCTGTGACAACACTGGAGCTATTGCTCTTGCCAAGGAGC
The DNA here is from genome assembly GCF_018294505.1 of Triticum aestivum. Classification (NCBI taxonomy): domain Eukaryota; kingdom Viridiplantae; phylum Streptophyta; class Magnoliopsida; order Poales; family Poaceae; genus Triticum; species Triticum aestivum. The sequence continues at coordinate 379,850,920 of NC_057811.1, forward strand.
CCAGGTTTCACAGGAAGACCAGGCATATCAAGCGTCGCTTCAACTCCATTCGTGAAAGTGTTCAAAATGGAGACATAGATATTTGTAAAGTACATACGGACCTGAATGTAGCAGATCCGTTGACTAAACCTCTCCCTAGAGCAAAACATGATCAACACCAGAACGCTATGGGTGTTCAATTCATCACAATGTAACTAGATTATTGACTCTAGTGCAAGTGGGAGACTGTTGGAAATATGCCCTAGAGGCAATAATAAATGGTTATTATTATATTTCTTTGTTCATGATAATTGTCTATTGTTCATGCTATAATTGTGTTATCCGGAAATCGTAATACATGTGTGAATACATAGACCACAACGTGTCCCTAGTAAGCCTCTAGTTGACTAGCTCGTTGATCAAAGATAGTCATGGTTTCCTGACTATGGACATTGGATGTCATTGATAACGGGATCACATCATTAGGAGAATGATGTGATGGACAAGACCCAATCCTAAGCATAGCTCAAAGATCGTGTAGTTCGTTTGCTAGAGCTTTTCCAATGTCAAGTATCTTTTCCTTAGACCATGAGATCGTGCAACTCCCGGATACCGTAGGAGTGCTTTGGGTGTGCCAAACGTCACAACGTAACTGGGTGACTATAAAGGTACACTACGGGTATCTCCGAAAGTGTCTGTTGAGTTGGCACGGATCGAGACTGGGATTTGTCACTCCGTATGACGGAGAGGTATCTCTGGGCCCACTCGGTAATGCATCATCATAATGAGCTCAATGTGACTAAGGAGTTAGCCATGGGATCATGCATTACGGTACGAGTAAAGAGACTTGCCGGTAACGAGATTGAACAAGGTATTGGGATACCGACGATTGAATCTCGGGCAAGTAACATACCGATTGACAAAGGGAATTGTATACGGGATTGATTGAATCCTCGACATCGTGGTTCATCCGATGAGATCATCGTGGAACATGTGGGAGCCAACATGGGTATCCAGATCCCGCTGTTGGTTATTGACCGGAGAGGCGTCTCGGTCATGTCTGCATGTCTCCCGAACCCGTAGGGTCTACACACTTAAGGTTCGGTGACGCTAGGGTTGTAGAGATATTAGTATGCGGAAACCCGAAAGTTGTTTGGAGTCTCGGATGAGATCCCGGATGTCACGAGGAGTTCCGGAATGGTCCGGAGGTGAAGAATTATATATAGGAAGTCCAGTTTCGGCCACCGGGAAAGTTTCGGGGGTTATCGGTATTGTACCGGGACCACCGGAAGGGTCTCGGGGGTCCACCGGGTGGGTCCACCTATCCCGGAGGGCCCCATGGGCTGAAGTGGGAAGGGAACCGGCCCTTAGTGGGCTGGGGCGCCCCCATGGGCCTCCCCTTGCACCTAGGGTTGGAAACCCTGGGGGTGGGGGGCCCCCACTTGACTTGGGGGGGGGAGTTTCCCCCCTGGCCGCCGCCCCCCCTTGTAGATGGGTTCCAGGGCCGGCGCCCCCCTCCAAGGGGCCTATATAAAGGGGGGGGGGAGGGAGGGCTGCTGTACCCTAGCCCCTGGCGCCTCCCTCTCCCCCTGTAACACCTCTCCCTCCCGCTTGTGCTTGGCGAAGCCCTGCCGGGATCCCGCTACTTCCACCACCACGCCGTCGCGCTGCTGGATCTCCATCAACCTCTCCTTCCCCCTTGCTGGATCAAGAAGGAGGAGACGTCGCTGCTCCGTACGTGTGTTGAACGCGGAGGTGCCGTCCGTTCGGCACTCGGTCATCTGTGATTTGGATCACGGCGAGTACGACTCCATCAACCCCGTTCACTTGAACGCTTCCGCTTGCGATCTACAAGGGTATGTAGATGCACTCCTTTCCTCTCGTTGCTAGTATACTCCATAGATGGATCTTGGTGATGCGTAGGAAATTTTAAAATTCTGCTACGATCCCCAACAGAATCATCCAAACCCCTACAGCATCCGGCTTCCGAGCCCATGAGGCCCTCGAGGGAGCCAATTCCTCCTTCCGGTGGGGAAGGTGCTGAGGTCCCGACGCCCGCGCCAAACACCTCTATTCGGGCGGCGGTGGGCTGGCCGAACGCGCTAGCGGAGTTGGTGAGCAACTCTGCCGTCGTCGACGAGCATCGCACTCTTATGGTGCGGTTATACAGGGTGTTCGGTCCATTCATTCCGGGCTGAACGACGCTGTTCAAGGCCTGCTAACAGGCTTTGAGTTAAGTCAAGTAATGCTCTTATCCTGTAAAGTGGTTGTAATCTTTAGTTTGAATAGGCCGTGAACACAGCAGCCACTGGGACTCTGCAAAGACTTCGGAGAACCTTGCACAGGATCAAACTCTGTAGGCGATCGATAATGTCGACGTACTTTTTGCTGACGCATGCATCTTCCTTGGCTGCGGCTGCTAATGCCGCGGCGCTAAAGGAGAAGGACCAGAAGCTCGAGCGTTCCAACGAGGAGCTTGAACTTGTCAACAAACGGCTTGACGAGGTGCAAGGTAAGCTTTTCGTTAATGTGTGCGATCGCTCATTGTCGGGTACATATACACCGAACTGTGTGCTGATCATTTAATGTGCGGATATTTTAGCTGCCTCCGTTGAGGTTGAGGGCTTGAAAGAGGCCCTAAAGAAAGCCGAGGATGAGGCGGCCGCCAAGAAATTGGCCGCCGAAAAGGCGGTGGCCGAGCTTGAGGAAGCCAAGCTTTCCAGCAAAAAGCATGAGTCTCGAGTGGTCTAGGTGCAGGTGGAGCTCAAGGATGCTGCCAAGAAGTGCAGAGTGTGTTCGAAGGCAACAGGTTCGCCTTGCTGACGCGAGTCTGGCACTCCGCTGGCGTCTTCGCCAACCTTCCGAGGAGTGCAGCGGCCGCAGCAGAGCACTATCCCACTCGCGAGGAGGACTCCCTGCTGCGGCTCTTCTGGTCACAGTTTCTGACTTCCGAGCATCCTCCCCTCCTCAGCAACCAAATGAAGTACCTGATGGAGATGCATCGGATGTCCGAGCTGGCCGTGAAGGACCTATGTGTCAATTTCTGGCCCGCCAAGCCAATTCCGGACACCTACTTTGGCCTTGTGTAGAGGTTGCGGGAGGCGCCGCTTCGGATTGACGCCATGAAGCGCTCAGCGTGCCTTGAGGGGGCGAGGCTTGCGTTCGCGAAGACCATGGTGCATTGGCCGAAGATTAATCCGATGGACATGGCCACTGGTCCTCCGCCCAAGGGAAAGGAGCATCGCTGCCCTGAGCAATACTTTGCATAGGCGATGAATGGCGTGCGGGCGATAGAGGGCCAATGTTCGAAAGATGTAATGCTTGAATATCTGTGTTAAGTTTTATCAATTGGACCCTATGCTTTATGATGCGTCCATCTGACTTATTTTGTCCTGTCATGATTTAAGTTTGATTCATGTGTGGCCGTATGTTTATTCTCAAAGCTACCAGTCGTCGGCTTCAGCCCCCATGTGAATATCACGAGGGGTGTTTTGTCTCTGCACTGTTACCCTTAGCCAACGTCTTGGTACCTGGAGGCGGTAGTGCGTGAGCGAAACTAGGCAATTGGACTATTCAGTTTTATTGCTTTCACTTAGCCTTAGGAGCTTGACGGCGGGGGCTACGGACTAGCCCCCAGAGTTTTGTGATGTACTGGGGGGTCAATACCAACCCTTTCAGATTGCATGGTTTGTGTTAAAACGAACCCTTCATGTGACACGGCGAAATCGCGAACGATTTTTAGAGTCAAACCTCGTCATCTTGACCAGTTCGCGCTTACTATGACGGTCAGTTTTCGGCTTTTCCTCCTGAGGTAGTTGATCGGGCAAGCCAAAAGTACAATCGCAGGGGTTCTCCCTTTGCCCTCTTAGCTGAACATGCGGAACGTAAGGTGCAAGCACAGGAGCTGGGCAACCCAACTATTGACCGAAGACATAGTTCGGAACTGATGCATATAGTGCAATATCTGAGACGCCGAACACTCAGCGGAAAGCAGTGTCGGACTTTGGGACATGGAACTGATGTGAAAATCGAGCTCTTGGTTAGTTAACTGGTCGTGTTTTTATGCCGGGCTGTTCGGAGAGTGAGAGGAGAATCGGAAAGGAACGAGACAATCGCAAAATGCGGATATCCGAACACCATAAAGGGCGTTTTTTATTATTTCTCATAGGCTCGAGACGTCTAACCGTACAATTCGAACTGCCAAGGCACTATTTGTAAAAGAAATAAAAAAGGTTTTACAGAGTAAAGGTTTACGCAGGGGCTTGATGCGTGAGTCAAAGCCTCAACTATGCCCTGTTGCACGTTTGCGCCTTTAATTCTGAGAGGTGGGGGTTGGGACCTTCGATGAAACCTTCAGGGGCGGGGGTCCTGTCGATGAAGGTTTATGCTAGAGGGGGGGGGGGGTGGATGTCCTTAAGTGGCCCCCGGATCGTCCGAGGACAAGGTAATTCCGAAGTTCGGGTTAGCAGAACACATGTTTCAGGTCTATTGATATAGGCCTCACGGCTGCCCATGGTATTTTGAGTGTGAAATTGTGCCGGCGAGGCACGTGGAGCGCGAAGATTTTGGGCGTGCCGTGGGGCACACATCCCTATTTGCGACGAACGCATGCGGGTCCCCATGACGGGGAACGGGTTCAGAGCCGCTTACTATTGTCGCCAGCCTTTACGGCGGGCCCGTATTGGGAGCCATACGGGTCAGTTTTGTCTTCGGCCGATAGGGTCGCAGTGTGCTCTTCAGTCCAAAGTGGGCGTTTTGTGCTGCCATTGATAGTTATGACGCCCGAAGGACCGGGCATCTTCAACTTGAGGTACGCGAAATGCGGAACGACATTGAATTTAGCAAACGCCGTTCGGCCGAGGAGGGCGTGATAGCCGCTGCGAAAGGGTGCAATGTCGGAGATCAAGTCCTCGCTTTGAAAGTTGTCCGGAGAGCCGAACACTAATTCAAGCGTCGTAGTGCCTGTGCAGCGGGCCTCCACTCCTGGAATGATCTCCTTGAAGGTGGTGTTACTGGGTTTGATCCTTACGGATTGATCCCCATTTTCCTCCCTGTGTCTTCGTATATCAGATTGAGGCTACTACCCCCGTCCATTAGGACTGTAGTGAGGTGGAATCCATCGATGATGGGGTCGAGCACTAATGCTGCGGACCCTCCATGGTGTATGCCGGTCGGGTGGTCCCTGCGATTGAAAGTGATCGGGCAGGCTGACCATGGATTGAACTTTGGCGCTACGGGCTCGACGACATATACGTCTCGCAGCGCTCGCCTCCTCTCCTTCTTCGATATGTGGGCTGCATAGATCATGTTCACCGTCTTAACCTCGGAAGGGAAGGGTTTCTGGCCTCCACTATTCGGCCTGCAGGGCTCATCATCGTCCTTGCTTCGTGGGCTTTTGCCCGAGTCTTCGGCTGTGAGCTTGCCGGCCTGTTTAATCACCCAACAATTATGGTTGGAGTGGTTGGCGGGCTTCTCCGATGTGCCGTGGATCTGGCAAGTCCTGTCCAGAATTGTGTCTAGTCTGGATGGGTCATCGCCGTTGCCCTTAGGGGCCTTCGTTCGTGGTCCGAACTTTGTATTTCGGAGTCCGACATTTACTGCCGTATCCTCGCCCTCACTGTCATTGTGGCGACATTTACTCTTGCTGCGTCGCGGCTTTCCAGTTCCGTCCCGAACCTCGGAGATACCGGGTGTGTCGGGGTTGGTGTTTTTACGAGCGAGCCAACTGTCTTCGCCCGCGCAAAAGCGGGTCATGAGAGAAGTAAGGGCTGCCATAGTTCTTGGTTTGTCCTGGCCGAGCTGCCTTACGAGCCATTCGTTCTTGACATTATGCTTGAAAGCGGCCAAGGCTTCGGCATCCGGGCAGTCGACAGTCTGGTTCTTCTTGGTCAGGATTGGTTCCAAAATTGTCGAGTAGATTCTCCGGGCTATTGTGTGATGCGATTTAGGTCATCAGCGTATGGAGGCCGGACACAGGTGCCCTAAAAGTTCGCTTGAAAAGCGTCCTCAAACTCTTCCCAACAGCCTATAGAATCTTCGGGAAGGCTGTTCAACCAGTGTCGAGCTGGTCCTTTAAGCTTTAGTGGCAGATATTTGATGGCATGGAGGTCAGCTCCTCGTGCCATGTGAATGTGGAGGAGGAAATCCTCTATCCATATGGACGGGTCTGTGGTTCCATCATATGGTTTGATGTTCACAGGCTTGAAGCCTTCTGAGAATTGGTGTTGCATTACCTTCTCTGTGAAGCACAGGGGGTGTGCGGCGCCCCGAACTCAGGCTACACCACGTCGGAGGTCTTCGGCCATCCGAGTCTGATGCTGCTCCCGAACTCTATCGTTTCGATTCAGCCAATCGTAATATCCTTCCCGGTGAGTGGGGGGTCTTCTCTGGGTCCGTTGATGGACCTGGTACGGCCTCCTCGAGCGTCTAGGTCATGGCGGAGGTCGTATTCGTAGGCGGGCCGCACTTGATCCTTGCCGTAACGGCGAGGTGGGGCGGCGGGGTGCTCGGCCTCGTCAGCTTCTCTGTCCCTCCCTCTAGGGGGCGGTCCGGCTGTTTGGCGTGTGTGTATGTCGGACGTGTTGGCTCTATGGCCTCGTCGTCGAATTGCGGCAGCAATCTTCGCTTGGGATAACTTTTGGTTGGCTGTTCGCAGACGTACCCTTCTTCGGCAGCTAGGACTTTGGTCCATCGATCGTTGAGGGTGTCTTGTTTGGCCTTGATTCTGCGTTTTTTGTTTCTTCAGGCTGCGGGCGGTGGCTAGAAGCCTCTGTTTGAACCATTCCTGCTCTAGCGGGTCTTCAGGGACGATGAAATCGTCATCCCCGAGACTGGCCTCCTCTTCAGAGGGTGGGAGGTAGTTGCTGTCTTCGGAGTCATCGGCGTTTTCTGGATTTAACGGGTCCTCCTGCCCCGCGGGGTCATCCTGTTGATGTTCGTTGGCTGCGGCTTCGGCGAGGTCATCCGTATTATTCATGGTGCCGTCCTCCACAGAGTCCATGTTGCTCGCGTGGCTTCGATGTGGCTTTGATCGACGGTGTTGTCTTCGGCGTTTGGGCAGCTCATCTCCGGGCTTGTTTCTGTCCTGATTGGGAGTGTCATCACCGTCCTTGGGGGTGTCCACCATGTAAATATCGTAGGTGGACGTGGCCGACCAGCGGCCGGTGACCGGGGGGGGGGGATACTGGTACTAGCCGTGGCTCCGCTATCCTTGTCCATGTATTCGACGTTTTCCTAATTATAATCTAGCATGTCGGTTAAATCTTCGACAGTGGCTACCAAATGGGTGGTGGGTGGGACGTAAAATTCCCTATGGTACGCCCCGAAGGGTTGATGATTGTGGGCTGAAGGCAAGTCCTCCTGGATGGTCATTTTCTAGATTCGGTCCAGTGTCTCGTTTAACAAAGCGAGGGTCGCCGAATTCGAGGGCTCTAGGCTAAATTCCGTCGTAACGCGGTGGGGGGCAGTCTGTGCCCTGGCCGGTCCTTGGTTTCCACAGGCCGAGCTAAGCTCGGGGTATGGTGCTGGATCCTTGAGGGGGTCTGGATTGTCCCTGGATACTAAGGATGGGCCTTGGTTTTCGCGTGTAGTTTCCATGCCGGGATTCGGGATCAAGACGCTTCAGGCCGGGGGTGACCCCTGGCCATCAGTTGCCGGTTTGTCTTAAGGGCTCAAGGCTAGAGGAGCGTTGTGATGGAAATGTCCGGTCAAGATTGGCTCTTGGCTTCTGCCTCCTGATTCTGCCTCGAAGGCTAAGGATAGGCCCTCCGAAGACATGATGGATCCGACCGAAGGTGGATTTTGGCCCCCACTTGAAGCGGAGCCTTCCTGGCTCTAAGCTGATCAGAGGGCTGGGGCCAATCAGTAGATCAGATCGGAGGGGGACTCCAAAGCAGGCATGGCGAGGCCTACGAGGGTGCGGAAGGGGGCAGTGAATCCGCGAAGACCAGATTGCCCCGCGTGTCTGCAACGTATTCCGGATTACCGAATCGAATTCGATGTTCAGGAGCGAAGTTGTCGATCTGATCCAAACGACCAGTCGGGTCGGCGTGCAGCACGATGCTGCCGAACGTGAAGAGTTGACCGGGGACAAAGAAGTCCCCAGATTCGATGCCTTCTCCTACGATCAGGCGAGGCATCGATCCTTTGGGCGACCCCACAGTGGAACTCTCAATGAAAGCACCAATGTCGGTGTCAAAACCGGCAGACCTCGGGGTAGGGGTCCCGAGCTGTGGATCTGGGATCGATGGGGAATCAGGGACGATGAACACGGTGTTTACCCAGGTTCGGGCCCTCTCGAAGAGGTAATACCCTACGTCCTGCTTAATTGTATTGGATGTATAGTAAGATTACAGAGTAGATCTACCTCGAGATCAGCATGAGCTAAACCCTAAGGTGATGAGGTGATTGATGTAGCTCGCCCTCTAAAGACTACAACCCTCGGTTTATATAGACACCGGTAGGGTTAGGGTTACCGGAGATAGATTACAATAAGAGGTAAAGAGATCCTGCCTATCCTTGACTTGGAGGGCACACCACGGCTTCATAGATCTTCTGTCGTTATGCAGCTTCACCAGTCCGGCCCATATTCGATGGGCCGACGCCCTGAGGACCCCTTAGTCCATGACTCCCTCACTCACCCTCCGTGACACATGTGCCTATCGGGCATCCTCGCCGTCGTCATGTTGATCACAGTCCAGTGCCCGCTCACCGTCCCACTCGCGCACCATTCGTGCTGCCCTAAATGGAGGATGTCGTGGAAGGCAACCACACACCAGCACAAGGGTGCCATGCCGAGAAGCATTAGGTGTGGGCGGACCTCCAAGGGTAGTTAACTAGATGTTGTGTTGCTGCCCCTTAAATCCAAATACATAGCCTAGGAGAAATACTAGGTTATCACGGCCAGACCCTGTATAGAGCATGTACCCCGTTGTGCTGCTTCCCCATAAATGTGCGGATGTGCCAATTCACGTGAGATGACCATTTTTTTTGGGTGAGATGCCTATTATGGTATCCGTGATAGTTCTCCGTGAGTGCTAAAGTCTGTTGCACATTTTTGTACGTGCAACCAGAATTTAAAGAAGCCTAAAAACTTATGTGCATTGCAATAGCTTCATCTCAGATTCCACTATTTTTGAATCATGCATTTAGTCTGCTAAAAGTTATTTTTGTTAAGAGGTTCTACCTCTATATTTCAACCATGGAATTCAGAGAAGCACGTTTACTTCTCTGCAGTACAGTAGTTTCATATCAAATTGATCTGTTTTGCTTGGTTTATTCACTAATTTTAAATGTGTAGGTTGGTTGAAATGTGTCTATTATCATTTTGCGAATGTTACACTTCATTACCATATGGAAAAATCTACCTCATAGTAGTAGTTTAGAGTTCTAAGATGCTATGATTTTTTACTTGACAATCTGATTTTTTCACTGGGAAAATATTAAGCTCTCATATATCTTATTTGCGATGGATGACTGAAATTGTTTGTTCACTGCGTGAGAATTAAATATAATAATATTTGGTCAAGCTCGAGGTAGTGACGAACAGCTTCACAAACTCTTGCCTGCTCGGGCAAGATTCTTATGGCGAGGTACAGCTTCGTCGATCTCTCCGCTGATTTTTCTTCAGTCTGATCACAACTGGGGCAAGTGATTCATGAAATCTTCATTGATTATTCTTCGGTCTGTTCACAATTGGGGCAAGTGATGCCTACAATTTACCATGACTTTGTTATAGTTATGCCCATGACCATGAGTTCATTATATAACTTGAAGCGTCTCTCGCCTTTTCTTATGCCAGATGTATCTAGGGAAGCTAAGCAATGGTTGTTATTGCCGCTCTCTCCCTCGCTCACTCAGGACTAGAGGTAGAAGAAGGAACAGGGCACACTGAAGTTTCATCCGGCCGTACACACAGCCCCGTTTTTCTTCCAAGAACACCAACTCTTTTCAACACCAGTACATGACTTATATAGCTGGACACACAACAGGCATTTGCCTCACGCACGCACACGCATGGGTCATCCGGCCACTAAGCCAACTAACTAAACCATCATGCACCCACGCCCGCCGGCCACTAACTAGCTAAGTACCAGCAACTTACTCCTACATGCATGCACGTATAGCACCCACACATCATCTCCTCAATCCTCAACCGCAATGACCGGGCCGAGCATGTGATGTGCTCCAACTAACTACTTGCATGCATCAAGCAAACTTGGCCGGCACGCTTGCCAACGCCTTGCTCTACGTGCCAGACTCGAGTGTACCCACACGCTACACACACATACGCCACGCCGCCGCTGTGTCCCGCACGTTCCGCACGCATCCGACGCGCTCGACGAGCCCGACTACACCAGTGCGTCCCGCAAGTCCCGCGCGAATCCGTCGTGCCCGACGAGCCGGACTGCACCAGTGCGTCCCGCACGTCCCGCGCGAATCCGTCGCGCCCGACGAGCCCGACCACACACGCCTACACTGCGGTCCCGCCGCGCCTGACACGCCCGGCGCGCGTCCATACACGCGCCCGACGCATCCGACACTGGCGCCGCGGCTTATTCCGGCCAACAATGGTGCCCCCAATAACAATTATAAGCCTAAAGATTAAGAGGAACCAGAGCTCCCAAAGCTTCAACCGCCACATCGAAACAGTATCTAGGGTCAGGCACTGGCACTTGGTCAGCGTTCTAGGGTACTGTTTTGAATATGATTTCGACGATTCCACCGTAACCCAAATCTACCTCATCTTCGAGTACATGCAAAATGGGAACTTGAGGAGCAGGATTTCATGTAAGTTGTCGGTTCTTATCCCGTCCATTCTTTCGCTTGCTTTGGCATTCCAATGGCTGAATGTCATGTTTCTTGTTTGAACTATTCTTTACCAGAAGGAACCGAAGGACAAAAGTTTACCTGGGGGAAGAGACTATCGTTCGCCATCGGTGTCGCCGAGGGCATCCAGTTCTTGCATGAAGGGATCATACATGATTTATTCAAGAATAATATGAGGATCGGAACATTCTTTTAGACGACCATGTCGCCAAAATTGTAGGTACAATATTCCAATCCTATGAGAGGCTACCAAACCTGAGGTAGACCAGTGAAAAACTAATTTATGATTTGAAGCGTCCAATTACTTTGTGGAGCTTTTATGGCTTTTTGCTGACCAACAATGTATGTTGTTTGACAATTCGACCAGGGAGGGGCTGGAAGGAGGCACCAAAACGATATGTACGTACAAGGTTCAAGTTTCTAATACTTAGGCCAACTCCACCGCGCGACCCTATCCTGTCCGGGTGCGTCCGTTTGGGGTAAAACCGACGAACCACACGGCCCAACGCGCGGGAGTAAATGGAGTTTCGTCCGTTTTCTGTCCGCTTTCGACCCATCCCTGGACCAAGTTTGCGCCGCTTTTGGGGTGAAACGGACAGCGCGCGGACGGGCGGGACGCGCGCGCTTGTCCTCCCCTTGCCCGCCTGTCTGTGGCACAAAGCAAAACCCCCTCGCGCCCCATTTGGCACCATCCCCCCCCCCCCCAAAACCCTCCCACGTCCCGCTGCCCCTCCCTCCCTTCCCCATCATAGCCGACGCCCAGCCGAATTCCGGCGGCCTGGCCGTCGACCGCCCGGAAAGGTCAAGAAGAAGGCCAAGGCGCCAAGGAAGTCGCGGTTGGAGTGCACGCCGGAGGAGCTCGCCAAGTTGGACAAGGGATCGACGAAGAGGAGGAGCCGGAGGGCGGTCGTCAAGGGCAATGCCGCCGCGGCCAAGTTCGCTGCCGAGCGCGATGCGATGGAGGCCGCACGGCGCAAGGCCGAGGTGGACGAGAAGGAGGACACCGTCAACAAAGCGCATGCCCTCCTCATGCTTGGCATTTGCCGTCCGGCCGGTTTCTCTGCAGCGGCCGTCGGCCCGGCGAGCACAGGCTCGTCGGTCGCCAGGCCTCCGCACTGCCAGTCGCCGACGTCGCGGACCATGCCTATGTCGCCCGGATTTCTCCCGCCAAGGGACGACGGCCAGACCCATTTCTCGGGGTTGCCGGACGTTGGCGTGATCGCATCGTCCACCCCGCGCCCCTCGGCCGTCATCGACCTCAACGTCACGCCGGGGTCCAACAGCGGCGGTCGGCCGTCCGTCGAGATGCAAAGAAAGCAAGCACGACCAACATTCACGGGCACCATGCCCCCCCCCCCCGCGTCCTGCTCGACGGAATGCCAACACCAACGCCACCGGTCGACGACCCCTTCTACAACCAGTTCATGGAGGATGTGATCTACGAGGGTGGGTATGGCCGTGCCTATGATCCCGACGAGACCCAAAGTCAGGATGGCCGCGCCCAGTACGTTCCCGATGAAGAGGCCGACGACCGTGCTGACTACGACCATGGTGACTCGTGGCATGAAGACGATGACATCTATTGCGAAGGTGATGGTGATGAAGAAGAAGGCAATGACATTGATATTGGTGGCAAGCCATTGTTCATCGACGAGCTCACCCAAAGAGCGGAAGCATAAAAGAGGAGGAAGAGCATTCACACGGGTTCATATACACAAGAGGAGGACAAGTTGATTTGCCAATGTTGGATGCAGATTAGCCAAGATCCGAGGACCGGCGCGCAACAAAAGGGCCTTGTTTTTTGGATGAGAGTCCACAAAACATTCCATGAAAGGAAGATGTTTGAGCCCTACCAAATTACGAGAAACCGTGGCATCACCTCGATTCAAAAGAGGTGGTTGTTCATCCAACAAGAGTGCAACAAGTATTGCGCCGCACTTGGGAGCGTTGAAGCACGACCCGTGAGTGGTCTCGGCGTTGGGGACATGGTATGCTCTCCCTCATCCTAGTTCTTTCCTTGCTACGGCCATGAGACTTCGGCCTTGTATATGTTTGCATGTTCAATTTTTGTTGATCATGTGATGTAGGCATTTCAATCTTTGGAAGCATTCAAGGCCGGGCACAATGACAAGCCATTCACTTACGCATTGTTGGATGATCATGAGCAATTGCCTAAGTTCAAGGATCAATACCGTGAACTTCAAAGGAAGAGAGGCAAGAAGACGGCCAAGTTGGCCGGAGGTGGAGATGGCGAGGCGTTGAAGAGGCCGAGGGGAAAGACCAACTCCAAGGTGGACGACATACGTGATGCCTCATCCATGGCCTTGCATGAGACTTCGCATGGCATGATGTCTCAAAAGGATATGAGGGACGAGAAGAAGCGGCAAAGCAAAGACGAGCAAATGAAGCAATACCTAGAGCTTCAAAGGAAGAAGCTTGAGATGGAGGAGGCGGCCAAGAAGAGGAAGATCGACATGGAGGAGGCGTCCCGGCAAAGGCAGCTCGACATCGAGGCCACCAATGTCTCGGCCAGGCAGAGGCAGCTCGACATCGAGGCCACCAATGCCGCAACCAAAGCAAAGGAGGTGGCCCTTGTGATAATGAGCGTGGACTTGACCAAGATGAGCGAGAAGACGAGGAGCTGGTTCGAGGCCAGGCAGAAGGAGATGTTCGACACCGACGGCCTGAACTAGGTCGTCCGATCGGCCGTGGCCGTTCTTTTTTGGAGGCTGGCATGGATGCCTCCCGCTGGGCCGCTGGCTGTGTGCCGGCGAGAAACTCATTCATTTTGGAGGCTGGCTGTGTTGCCGGCCGCTGGCTGTGTTGCCGGCGAACAAAACTATTCATTTTAGAGGCTGGCTGTGTTGCCGGCCGCTGGCTGTGTTGCCGGCGAGGACGTGTAGGCCGCTGACTCTGTTGCCGGCGTGAACTAGGGTCGCTGGCCTGAACCAGAGCTTGGTATTTTGAACGTTGTTGCTTTCAAATGAAGGCGGACAGGATGGGGCCAAAGGATGCGGCCGCGTGCTGGGTGTACGGCCACCGCATCCCAGGACAGGCCCGGACATGACCCCATCGCCCTACCCAAACGGACAAAATCCGGGCAAAGCGGACGTCCGTTTGGGGTCGCGCGGTGGAGTTGGCCTTATAATATATAGTAGGTACCTACAACTACTATTATCTTCATCTTTATTTCCTTGTTAAGGGTCTCACGGGAAGTGGAGAGAGAAGCATGATGCTAATTAATTTCAAAATTGATTTTGAGTTTGAACTAACAAGTTTTATCAAAGAAGACACCAAAGAAATTATATTTAAGTAGATACTGGAGTATGGCCCTCAAGTTCTCAAGGATTATACGAACGAATCTGAAAAAACTAACTGTACATGTGCTAGGTTTCTACCTTGACATATCTTGTAACTTTTCTATATCCTATATTGCATATGTAGCAATATTAACCACTTATGCCCTTGAATCTTATTTTTTTTTATGTTATGTACTATTGCTGACAATTTGCAGAGGCGAGTCGAGAGAAAGCATGTTCTTTTCCCAAGGTAATTTACACTATCATAGTTCTTTTGATTGTGATTCGTTATATATACACATCAGGTCATCAATGATTTGTGCAGCCGTACTTACCTTGTGAAAAATGATTAGAAGTCTCAAAATACATTTTTGACAAGCTAAGTATGGTTAGGATTTAGGGCCAACTTGCCAATGCATTTGTATGATCATACTTAACATGTTAAAAATGATTAGAAGTACCAACGCATTAGCTAATAGGCAATGATTTTCACACAACTAAGGAATAGCGTAATGAACTATTATAATGTGATTAGTATTTCGGGCCAACTTGCCAACAATAAGAGTATCACAATGATAATCATCAATTTTCAAAAGATGTGAATCATCGCGATGTCATATTCTACATGAGCGAATAGCCTTTTGAAGTATCATAAGCCTATTTTGTAGTTCATTACTCGATTCCTTAGTTGTGCTAGTCCTGGGTGTGCATCGAAGAATCGTTGGTGTGGTGTGTTGGGAAACATAGTAGAAAACAAAAAAATCTCCGTCCGATCAACCAGGAGCACTATGAAGATGTGGTTTGAATCGGATCTTTACCAACTCTAAGTTGCAGAAGAAGAAGAGTCAGTGTAGATTGTACTTGAAGTCCCTCGATCTATCGACGAATGATCCCTCGAGCCGTCAGTGAACGATCCCTCAAAGGGAAGACCGAAGACACGACCTCTCCACAATTTAGAAACGTACAATCTTCACGATCCGGAAGTGCTTCGCCGTCCAGAGCTAATCACCGCCGAAGAATCAGAGGGAGGAGATTAGAAACAGACTGGGATTCGAATTATGAGGACTAGAGAGGATTAGATCTTGCTCTAACTGGATCAACTAGAACTAGCACTAAAGAACAAGAGGAGGCTCTAAAACTTGTGTCTCTCAAAGGCCAAAACCTCTAGTATATATAGGTTGGACGGGAGAGGGAGGGCACCACAAAGGGGAGAAGGTTCCCCCTTGCGTCGGCCAAGAGAAGGGGGAGTCCCCCTCCAATTCGGCCTCCCCCTTCCTTCTCCTTGAAGAAAAGGGGACGCCTCCGCTATTGGGACCTTGTGGCCCAATATCCTTTCCACCACTTGACCTTTTAAGGCCTGTTGATGTTTAATTAAATAGAAAAGCCTCCCAACTATTATTAGAGACTTTTATTATTAATTTAACATCTCCAAAAACATTTTACTTATATATTATTTATCTGTATTACCTGGTAAACCCAAAAACCCTTTCGTTAACCCTGAAATGCTTCTGGTTCCTCTTGAAACTATTTCAAATATTCATAAAAAAATTGATAAATAATTTCTCATTACTCCTATCCTACTAACACTCATCAGGTCGTGATTATGTGAAACTTGTGACCCTATAGGTCCGATAAAACAGAGACATGAACAAAACCCCATTCGTTCAATGACCGATAGGGAAACCGTGGACATCCATATCAATCCCTATTTGTACATGAATCACATTCAAGTGAACCTTTGGTTATCATGTGTTTATTCCATTTCCCTTTGCTTCGCGATACTTTACAAAACCTGAGGTGAGATGAATCGGTATCCTCTTGATTCATTCTCACGCTCACTATACTTATCTCCTCGTTGCCGGTTTTGTTCTTCTTTCTCGTTGACATGCTCCGCATGCCCGTGACATAGTCACATGTGTCTGGCCAGAGGATGATGAATGCCGTCAAATCAAGAGGGCCCTAATATCTCTCCATCGTCGGTGGAGCAAATCCCACTCTTGCGCTATCTAGCCCCTTGTCAAACTTTCCTATGAACATGTAAGTTGCGCTATGATCACCGTGTTGCAGATGACGTTTGAGAAACTACAAAGCTTATCGTACAGTAAGAAGTGACTACGTACTCTCATTGTTTAAGGAACTAAAACATATGTTAACTCTCTGTGTTATAACAATTGACTTGTGATGATTGCATCTCAAAGTATAACAGACAAGTTTGGTCAATTCATTATGATCATTCTTCTAATGTCATATTCTCAATGTTGTTTTAGGACTATTTTTATACTTAACGATATCCTAAGATCCGAAAAACATGATCACTATAAACACTTGAGAAAGTCCTAGAGGCTAGACTAAGAACCTAGTTTTACCGTTTATCATTCCACACGTGCATGTGAGTTTTTCACTGATTCACATATTTCAGGATCATAACAGTTATAGCATAGAATACAAACTTTTAATTATAAACATGGAAATATAACAATACAATATTATTGCCTCTAGGGCATATTTTCAACAGACTTCCACTTGCACTAGAGTCAATAGACTAGTTACATAGCTTACTTTACACCAATGGCTATCCTGGTGTTTTGCTTGTGGCAGAGACTTTGTCATATGTTCTGACACATTCAAAACCATGTGAATATTGAGTACTTTTATTTGCGTTCGGTATGCCTGGTATTCTTTAAGGAACTACTTGATCCAGAATACCTCCTATCGACACTACTGAAGCAACATCATACTTTGCTTCTGACGTAGAATCCACACCAGTGTTTTGTTGGAAACTCTTCCAACCCACCGCACCACCATTAAGGGTGAAAACATAGCCCTATTGAGGTTTATAGTCACCTATATCAATCATGAATCTAGCATCAGTGTAACCATGTAAAACGATCTCTTCATCTCCGCCATAGACAAGAAGCATGTCCTTTGTTCTCCCGAGGTACTTATTACTAATATTTTAGCATCTGCACAGTGAGCCATCCTAGGATCACTTTGGTGTCTGCTACTAACACTTAGCATATAAGAAACATCTTGTCTTTTACATATCATAGCATACATGATGGATCCAATTGCCGAAGCATATGGAACTCCACTCATCTGCACATGCTTATCAATTGTCTTAGGACTTTGATTCTTGCTAAGTGTTGTGCCATGTGACATTGGGAGAAAAAAGTTTTCTTAGCATTCTGTAGTTTAAACCTCTTTAAAACCTTGTCAATGTATGTGCTTTGGTTTAACATAATTAGACGTCTTGATCGGTCTCTATAGATCTTAATGCCCAACATATAAGCTGCTTCACCTAAGTCTTTCATCGAAAACACACTTTTCAATGAATCTTTTATTGTTCCAAGAAACTTCACATCATTTCCAATCAACAATATGTCATCCACACATAAGATTTAGAAATGATACAGAGCTCCCATTAAACTTCTTGTATACACAAGCTTCTTCATCATTTTCAATGAATGCAAACTCTTTATCCACTCCATAAAAATGTTGATTCCAGCTCCTTGATGCTTGCTTCAAACCATAGATCGAACTTTGAAGCTTACACAACTTTCGACATTCTTAGGATTGACAAAACCTTCTGGTTGTATCATATATACATCCTCTTTAAGATTTCCATTTTGGAAAGTAGCTTTTGACATCCATCTGCTATATCTCATAATTGAAATATGTAGCAATTGTCATCATAATCCGCACAGACTTTAGCATATTGATAACCCACAAGTATAGGGGATCGCAACAGTTTTCGAGGGTAGAGTATTCAACCAAAATTTATTGATTCGACACAAGGGGAGCCAAAGAATATTCTCAAGTATTAGCAGCTGAGTTGTCAATTCAACCACACCTGGATAACTTAGTATCTGCAGCAAAGTATTTAGTAGCAAAGTAATATGGAAGTAGCGGTAACGGTAGCAAAAGTAATATTTTTGGGTTTTGTAGTGATTGTAACAGTAGCAACTGAAAAGTAAATAAACGGAGAACAATATGTGAAAAGCTCGTAGGATTGGATCGGTGATGGAAAATTATGCCGGATGCGGTTCATCATGTAACAGTCATAACATAGGGTGACACGGAACTAGCTCCAATTCATCAATGCAATGTAGGCATGTATTCCGAATATAGTCATACGTGCTTATGGAAAAGAACTTGCATGACATTTTTTGTCCTACCCTCCCGTGGCAGCGGGGTCCTAGCGGAAACTAAGGGATATTAAGGCCTCCTTTTAATAGAGTACCAGACCAAAGCATTAACACATAGTGAATACATGAACTCCTCAAACTATGGTCATCACCGGGAGTGGTCCCGATTATTGTCACTTCGGGGTTGCCGGATCATAACACATAGTAGGTGACTATAGACTTGCAAGATAGGATAAAGAACTCACATATATTCATGAAAACATAATAGGTTCAGATCTGAAATCATGGCACTCGGGCCCTAGTGACAAGCATTAAGCATAGCAAAGTCATAGCAACATCAATCTCAGAACATAGTGGATACTAGGGATCAAACCCTAACAAATCTAACTCGATTACATGATAAATCTCATCCAACCCATCACCGTCCAGCAAGCCTACGATGGAATTACTCACGCACGGCGGTGAGCATCATGAAATTTGTGATGGAGGATGGTTGATGATGACGACGGCGACAGATTTCCCTCTCCGGAGCCCCGAACGGACTCCAGACCAGCCCTCCCGAGAGGTTTTAGGGCTTGGCAGCGGCTCCGTATCGTAAAACGCGATGAATCCTTCTCTCTGTTTTTTCTCCCCGAACACGAATATATGGAGTTGTTGTTGAGGTCGGTGGAGCAACAGGGGGCCCATGAGGCAGGGGGCGCGCCCGGGGGGGGGGGGGGGCAGACGCGCCCCCACCCTCGTGGACAGGTGGTGGGCCCCCTGGCCTTGATTCTTTCGCCAATATTTTTAATATTTTCCAAAAATAAGTTCCGTGGAGTTTCAGGTCATTCCAAGAACTTTTGTTTCTGCACATAAATAACACCATGGCAATTCTGCTGAAAACAGCGTCAGTCCGGGTTAGTTCCATTCAAATCATGCAAGTTAGAGTCCAAAATAAGGGCAAAAGTGTTTGGAAAAGTAGATATGGCGGAGACGTATCAACTCCCCCAAGCTTAAACCTTTGCTTGTCCTCAAGCAATTCAGTTGATAAACTGAAAGTGATAAAGAAAAACTTTTACAAACTCTGTTTGCTCTTGTTGTTGTAAATATGTAAAGCCAGCATTCAAGTTTTCAGCAAAGATTATAACTAACCATACACAATAACACTTAGGTCTCATGTTTACTCATATCAATGGCATAATCAACTAGCGAGCAATAATAATAAATCTCGGATGACAACACTTTCTCAAAACAATCATGATATGATATAACAAGATGGTATCTCGCTAGCCCTTTCTGAGGCCGCAAAACATAAATGCAGAGCACCATTAAAGATCAAGGACTGACTAAACATTGTAATTCACGGTAAAAGAGATCCAGTCATAGTCATACCCAATATAAATTAACAGTAATGGATGCAAATGACAGCGGTGCTCTCCAGGTGGTGCTTTTTAATAAGAGGGTGATGACTCAACATAAAAGTAAATAGATAGGCCCTTCGCAGAGGGAAACAGGGATTTGTAGAGGTGCTAGAGCTCGATTTTAAAGCAGAGATAAATAATATTTTGAGCGGCATACTTTCATTGTCAACATAACAACCGAGAGATGGCGATATCTTCCATGCTACACACATTATAGGCGGTTCCCAAATAGAATGGTAAAGTTTATACTCCCCCTCCACCAACAAGCATCAATCCATGGCTTGCTCAAAACAACAAGTGCCTCCAACTAACAACAGTTCTAGGGGAGTTTTGTTTGCAATTATTTTGATTTGGTTTGTATAAAGCATGGGACTGGGCATCCCGGTGACCAGCCATTTTCTCGTGAGTGAGGAGCGGAGTCCACTCCTCTTGAGAATAACCCGCCTAACATGGAAGATACGGACAACCCTAGTTGATACATGAGCTATTGGAGCATACAAAACAGAATTTCATTTGAAGGTTTGGAGTTTGGCACATACAAATTTACTTGGAACGGCAGGTAGATACCGCATATAGGAAGGCATGGTGGACTCATATGGAATAACTTTGGGGTTTAAGGGATTGGATGCACAAGCAGTATTCCCGCTTAGTACAAGTGAAGGCTAGCAAAAGACTGGGAAGCGACCAACTAGAGAGCGACAACAGTCATGAACATGCATTAAAATTAATAAACCTTGGGTGCAAGCATGAGTAGGATATAATCCACCATGAACATAAATATCGTGAAGGCTATGTTGATTTGTTTCAACTACATGCGTGAACATGTGCCAAGTCAAGTCACTTGAATCATTCAAAGGAGGATACCACCCCATCATACCACATCACAACCATTTTAATAGCATGTTGGCACGCAAGGTAAACCATTATAAACTCCTAGCTAATTAAGCATGGCATAAGCAACTATAATCTCTAATTTTCATTGCAAACATGTTTATTCATAATAGGCTGAATCAGGAACGATGAACTAATCATATATACAAAAACAAGAGAGGTCGAGTTCATACCAGCTTCTCTCATCTCAGTCAGTCCATCATATATCGTCATAATTGCCTTTCACTTGCACGACCGAACGACGTGAATAATAATAATAGTGCACGTGCATTGGACTAAGCTGGAATCTGCGAGCATTCAATAAACAGGAGAAGACAAGGCAATATGGGCTCTTGGTTAAATCAACAATAATGCATATAAGAGCCACTTCAACAATTTCATTATGGTCTTCTCCTATCGACCCCCAAAGAAAGAAAAGAAATAAAACTATTTACACGGGAAAGCTCCCAGCAAGCAAAAGAAGAACAGGAAATATTTTTGGGTTTTCTTTTTAATTATTACTACTACAACAAGAAAGTAAACTAGCTAAAAGCTACAACTAAATTTTTTGGTTTTTCTTAAGGTTTTTCAAACACACAAGAAGACAACGTAAAAAGAAAATAAACTAGCATGGATAATACAATGAAAGAGTATGAGCACCGACAACTAGCATGAGTGTGTAAACATAAGTGTAATGTCGGTGGGAAATACATACTCTCCCAAGCTTAGGCTTTTGGCCTAAGTTGGTCTATTGCCACGGATGGCCTGACGAATATTCAAAGTTATAACCGGGGTCGTACTGAGATGAAGAAGCCCCTGATTGCCACTGGTTGGCAATCATCTCCAGATCCCACTGGTAATTAGACTATCGTGGAGGATCAAATTGTGGTTCCGACTCTGGCTCTGTGGCTGGCGTAGGGTTCCGGTAGGCGTGAATGGCCGCCAGCGGAACGAGATACTGGCCTGCAAATAACACTACAAAAAAAAGACACATCCGTGACATTTTGGGCCGAACGAATTTTTTCCCTGTCATACATATGACACTTCTATGACGATAATTGTGACAAAACCCAGTATCATCATAGATGTGGTGGGCTGCTACTTCTATGACAAAAAATCATGACAGAAAATGGGCTTTTCGTCCTGGGCAGGCTGGAGACGCAGCTGCATGACATTCTTTGGGCCGTCCATGACGGAAAAAACCGTGGTAGAAGCGAGGGTGAGGAAAATTTCGGGGAGTTCCCGGTTACGGTGGGAGGTCGGGGGCCGAGCGATGCGCATTTCTCTCGTACACGTCCACGCGTGTGTGCGAGGCGTTGGCTCTAACTAAACCCGAGTGATTGATCGATGGCTGTTAACTGAACCCGATCGAGCGATTCCTTCGCTACTGCTGCTAACTAAAGCCGATCGATGCTGCCTCTGGGATGAACAGTGAGCATTGCGGGGGGGGGGGGTTGGATGAACAGTGAGCGGTGGCGTTGCCTCTGGATGAACAGGACCCCGTGGTGTGGTGGAGGGCTGGATGAACAGTAGACGGTGGAGGGGTGCCCGTGGAGGGGTGGTTGAATAGGACCCCGTGGTGTGGAGGGCTGGATGAACAGTAGACGGTGGAGGGGTGCCCGTGGAGGGGTGGTTGAACAGTAGCCGGTGGAGTAGCGCGCGGTGGAGGCTGGATGAACACGAGCCCGTGGAGGCTGGAGGAGGTCGATGGTAGCCCGTGGAGGCTGGAGGAGGTCGACGGTGGAGATGAACAGTATCCCGTGGAGTCCCGTTTTGCGGTACGCCACACCCCTCCCGATGAACAGGACCCCCGTTTCGACCGTAGGAGGTCCGTTTCGTCCGTTTTGCGGTACGCCACACCCCTCCCGATCAACAGGACCCCCGTTTCGACCGTAGGAGGTCCGTTTCGTCCGTTTTGCGGTACGCCACACCCCTCCCGATCAACAGGACCCCCGTTTCGACAGTAGGACGTCCGTTTCCTTCGTTTTGCGGTACGCCACACTCTTCCCGATCAACAGGACCCCCGTTTCGACCGTAGGAGGTCCGTTTCCTCCGTTTTGCGGCACGCCACACCCCTCCCCATGAACACGACACATTCCGTTGCCTCCCCATGAACACGACGCATTCCGTTGCCTCCCCATGAACACGACGACGACGCTGTTTCTCCGTTCCGACCCAGCCATGTACACGAGCCCTGGCCGTACGTATGCGCGAGTAGGCGTTCGAGACCCCGCCCGTATGTACACATACGTGGCCATATTTTCTTTCTTGCACCCTGGCCACTGTACGTACGTGTACATGCTACGTGCGCGCCTGTACTACGACACGTACGCGCCTCTACTACGACACGTGCGCGCCTCTACATCCACCAGTATATATGTACGTACACGTTCGCGACCAGAATGACAACGCTACGTACGCTTCGACCAGGTGGGTCCCGACTGTCAGGCACTTCCTTGCCTGCGAAGGTGTAGCTGGTGGGTCCCAGCTGTCAGGGGGGCGAATCATTTTTTTTGCCCGGACGCACTTCCTTGCGTGTGAAGATGTAGCTGGTGGGTCCCAGCAGTCAGGGGCAAACGTTTTTTTCGTGAAATATGGTGGCCCGTCCGGTGGGTCCCCGCTGTCAGGTGGAGGAATAATTATTTTGCACGTAATAAGGAGGCACTTCCTTACTGCGGCCGTGGACCCAGCTGTCAGCCTCTCCATGTACAGTCCACGTCCGATGGAAGCCGTTCCTTGACCACATTGACCACGCTGCGCCAAGAGCACCAGGGCGGTGGACGACGGCGAGGCCTAGGAAGGGGATGACGCGGAGCCGGGGAAGACGCGGTAGTGGATGCCCACGCGTAGAGGAGTACGAGGGTTCACCGGTTCGCTGCGGTGTGAGGCTGCCGTCACCGCAGAATAACAGGGGGTGTGGGTGAGTAGAGGGATGGCCTCGCCAGCGGTGGGAGTAGTAGGGGCGGTGAGGCCTCCGCCGCATCGCAGCCGGCCACGGGAGGCAGGAGCACGAGGCACGACCGACGCTGGTTTGGGCGGCTGGAGCAAGAAGACCAGAGGTTGAAGAAGCACTACGGCCGTTGGATGGACATCGTACGGTCACTGGAGCTAGAATCGTGCATATTGACTAAGTTGACAAAGCCCTCCGTCCTCGTCAACTTAGTAGGCCCACAAATTAGCCTGCCACTATACTGGGTCCCAGCTAACAGGGGGAGTATTCATTTTTTTGTGCGTAATAAGGAGGCACTTCCTTGTATGCGAAGATATAGCTGGTGGGTCCGAGCTGTCAGCGGCGGTAACTTTTTTTCGCGAAATACAGAGGCCCTTTCGGTGGGTCCCTGATGTCAGGTGGAGGAATCATTATTTTGCGTGTAATAAGGAGGCATTTCCTTGCGTCCGGCCGTGGACCCAGCTGTCGGCCTCTCCACGTACAGTCCACTTCAGATGCATGTCGGTCATTGACCACGTTGACCAGGCCGCGCCGAGAGCACCAGGGCGGTGGACGACGGCGAGGCCTATGAAGGGAACGACACGGAGGCAGGGAAGACTCGGCAGTTGTTTCCCACGCGGAGGGGAGTACGACTGTATGAGGGTTTACTGGTTCGTCTGCCGTCGCCGGAGAATAACAACAGGTGTGGGTGAGTAGAGGGATGGCTAGGCCAGCGATGGGAGTACGATGGGGCGGTGAGGCCTGCGCGGCAGCATAGCCAGCCGCGGGGAGGAGGGAGCAGGCAGTCCCGCCGGCGCTTGTTTGAGTGGCTGGAGCTGGAAGAGCAGAGATTGAAGAAGCACGATGGCCGTTGGATGGACATCCAACAGTCAGTGCTTGTGCGTCAACCTTTTTTTAGGAAAGCCTCAAATCTTTGGAAAACAGCATACATCTCATCTGCCATTATTTCTAATAATTTACAGCCCATTTGCTAATTCTTAGGGTTTTTTTGGAGCCCATATTCTTTTTGTTAGCATTACAGCCCATATTGTGGCCACAGTTAAAAAATTATACGAAATTTTGCATATTTCGGTGCGGTCTGAACTGTTTTTAATCCCGAAATTTCGACTCACATTCAAACTGATTTTAAAAATAAATGTATATCAATATAAAATCCAACAAATTCTCCATGCATAAAAATTAATGTAATTTA
Organism: Triticum aestivum; assembly: GCF_018294505.1. Lineage (NCBI taxonomy): Eukaryota > Viridiplantae > Streptophyta > Magnoliopsida > Poales > Poaceae > Triticum > Triticum aestivum. The sequence goes on from NC_057811.1 coordinate 379,875,582, forward strand.
AAATCTTGAAATGAAAAAAAAATATATTTGAAACTAATTGCCGGTTTGATGTGTTTTAAAAATGTACAACCCATTTCTCATTACTGATGGGCCATTTTCTCGGCCAGCCGAATGAAAGCTCTCCTCGTCTTGAAAGATTTGCAGCCCAAACAGGCCTGACAAAGCGACTTACTTGGCAAATCACAAAAAAATTGGGCTGTGGCCATGGACCCAGCTGTCAGCCTCTCCACGTACAGTACTCTTCCGATGGAAGTCATTCCTTGCCCATGTTGACCACGCCGCGCGGAGAGCACCATGGCGGTGGACGACGGCGAGGCCTAGGAAGGAGACTACTGTAACGCCCGGATAATCATGCTACAGTAATCTCACGTTAATGATGGCACGTCACCTCTGTCACTGTAATTAATCTCGGGTTAATTCAAAACCGTTTCAAATTTAAATCCTAAATAAGTCAAACGACAAAAGTTTTCAAATATTATAATAAAAATGTTCGGGCCATGCCAATTATTGCATCGGTAATTATGGTGAAGTAAACACATTTTTATAAAATGCCTAAATGCTTTTAAATGAATTAAACAGAAAAGAAAATAAATAAATAAAAAGAAAATACAAAAGGGGAGAAACAAACAAAAAAAAGAGAAGAAGAGAAACCCCCCCACTGGACCCTGGCCCAACTGGGCCGACCCCAGACCCAGCCGGCCTGGCCCACCTCGCTCGACCGTGCCCTCCCCTTCCCTGTTCCCCCGACCGGGGTCGGAACAGGGGCAGGTCCCCGCCGCACCCCCTCGCCGGTGACGGGGGAGGATAAGGCCGCCACGCCCCGCCTCCTCGATCGCGCCTCCCACTCGCCCCCACCCTCGCCCTCGGTTCCTTCGCCTCTCCCTCCTCCCTCAGCTCCACCTCGTTCCCCACCGCAAACGAGCGCCGCCGTCGCCATGGCTGCGCCATAGCCGCGGCCACCGAGCCCCGTTCTCCTCCCCGACGTGTCCACGAGCTCCGCCGCGTCGAGCCCATCCTCCCCGACCACCTGCGCGAGCCGGGACCCCCTACATCACCCCCAACGCCGTCGCCTTCTTCCTCGGGTCGCCGCCGTCTTCTTCGACTCCGGCGACTGCTGCTGCTACTAAGCCACTCACCGGCCTCCGTGTACCGCGCGGTGAGCTCCTCTACCTCCTACCCTTCTCTGTTTGCTCTCGCGCGAACCTTAGCTAGCTCTCACGACGAGGCCGAATGCGTCGCCGCGGAGCTCGTCGCCGACGCGTCTCCGGTGACGGTTTGGTCACGGGCTCGTACCCATTGGACTCGCCGCACCACGTAGTTCCTCCCCAGCCTCCTCTTTTGCTCAATAGCGTGCTGCCTTGCCGTTTCCATCTTCGACCGAAGCCGCTCCGCCGCTGGCCTCGACGCCGGCGCCGATTCCAGCCAACTCCGGCGACGCCACCACCGCTGTTCGACGCGCGTTGCTCCGCTCGTTCGAACGCGCCCTCGCGCGCGCGAAACGGTTGCCCGTAGCCGAAATCCGACGAGGTCCGAAGCCCTCCGCCGTGTTTGGCGTCACCGGCGACGTGCCACCGGCCGCCGCTGACGTGGCACACCTAGGGCCACCCCGGGTCACTGCCAGCGGGCCCCGCGGGCCCCGTTGAATGGGTTGACCCAGTCAACGTGCTGACTAGGCGTCTTTGTGACGCTGACATGCGGGCCCCGCCGCATAAGTAAACTAAATAAAATGTTTTTATAAAATAAAACTAATTAATTAATCTAAATAGGCACTGACAGGTGGGGCCTACCTGCTAATAACCTTGTTTAAGTTAGTTATAAAACTCTGTTAGTGCCCTGTCAATGACATGTGGGTCCCACTGGACCCACCTGTCTGGTTTGACTGGTCAGCCAACCTGTTGACCTGCTGACGTCAGCGTTACCTCATGCTGATGTCATAATTCATTTTTGCTAAATTCAAATAATTCCAGAAATTCAAATAATCTTTGAAAATTCATATCTTTTAAACCGTAACTCGGATGAAAATGTTTTCTACATGAAAGTTGCTCAGAACGACGAGACGAATCCGGATACGCAGTCCGTTCGTCCACCACACCTCCCTAACATATCGAACTCGCAACTTTCCCCCTCCGGTCCGTCTGTCCGAAAATGCAAAACATCGGGAATACTTTCCCGGATGTTCCCCCTCTTCGCCGGCACCACCTACTGTCGCGTTAGGACACACCTCGCACTGCTCATTGTCATGTCACGCATCGTCATGTTTATGTTTGCATTGTATTTACTGTTTCTTCCCCCTCTTCTCTCTGGTAGACTACGAGACCGACACTGCTGCTGCCCAGTTCGACTACCGAGTTGACGACCCCTCCTACTTGCCAGAGCAACCAGGCAAGGCCCCCCTTGATCACCAGATATCGCCTATTCTTCCCTATACTGCTTGCATTAGAGTAGTGTAGCATGTTACTGCTTTCGGTTAATTCTATTCTGATGCATAGCCTGCCATTGTTACTACAGTTGTTACTCTTACCTGCAATCCTAAATGCTTAGTATAGGATGCTAGTTTTCCATCAGTGGCCCTACATTCTTGTCCGTCTGCTGTGCTATACTATCGGGCCGTGATCACCTGGGCGGTGATCACGGGTATATACTTATATACTATATACATGACACATGTGGTGACTAAAGTCGGGTCGGCTCGTAGGAGTACCCGCAAGTGGATGTTTGTGGCGGAGCGACAGGGCAGGTTGAGACCGCCTAGGTGAGAGGTGGGCCTGGCCCTGGTCGGCGTTCGCGGATACTTAACACGATTAACGAGATCTTGGTATTTGATCTGAGTCTGGCCATTTGGCCTATACGCACTAACCATCTACGCGGGAGTAGTTATGGGTATCCCGACGTCGTGGTATCAGCCGAAGCTCTTTTGACGTCAGCGACTGAGTGGCGCGCGCCGCATTGGACCGTAAGCTTGCGCTTGTATTAAGGGGGCTAAGTCTGCTTCCGGCCGCGTACGCAACGTGCAGGTGTGCTTAGGGCGATGGGCCCAGACCCCTGCGCGCATAGGGTTAGACCGGCGTGCTGACCTCTCTGTTGAGCCTAGGTGGGGCTGCGACGTGTTGATCTTACGAGGCCGGGCATGAACCCAGAAAAGTGTGTCCGGCCAAATGGGATCGAGCGTGTTGGGTTATGTGGTGCACCCCTGCAGGGAAGTTTATCTATTCGAATAGCCGTGTCCCTCGGTAAAAGGACGACCCGGAGTTGTACCTTGACCTTATGACAACTAGAACTGGATACTGAATAAAATACACCCTTCCAAGTGCCAGATACAACCCGGTGATCGCTCTCTAACAGGGCGACGAGGAGGGGATCGCCGGATAGGATTATGCTATGCGATGCTACTTGGAGGACTTCAATCTACTCTCTTCTTCATGCTGCAAGATGGAGATGACTAGAAGCGTAGTCTTCGACAGGACTAGCTATCGCCCTTTTATTCTGGGATTCTGCAGTTCAGTCCACTGATGTGCCCCTTTACACATATACCCCTGCATATGTAGTGTAGCTCCTTGCTTGCGAGTACTTTGGATGAGTACTCACGGTTGCTTCTCTCCCTCTTTTCCCCCTTTCCTTTCTATCTGGTTATCGCAACCAGATGCTGGAGTCCAGGAGCCAGACGCCACCATCGACGACGACACCTACGACACTGGAGGTGCCTACTACTACGTGCAGGCCGCTGACGACGACCAGGAGTAGTTAGGAGGATCCCAGGCAGGAGGCCTGCGCCTCGTTCGATCTGTATCCCAGTTTGTGCTAACCTTCTTAAGGCAAACTTGTTTAACTTATGTCTGTACTCAGATATTGTTGCTTCCGATGACTCGTCTGCGATCGAGCACTTGTATTCGAGCCCTCGAGGCCCCTGGCTTGTATTATGATGCTTGTATGACTTATTTATGTTTTAGAGTTGTGTTGTGATATCTTCCCGTGAGTCCCTGACCTTGATCGTACACATTTGCGTGCATGATTAGTGTACGGTCAAACGGGGGCGTCACAAGTTGGTATCAGAGCCGACTGCCTGTAGGATCCCCCTTTCCACACTCCTTGGCCGAAGTCGAGTCTAGACATTACAAAACTTTTACTAACATGGCTGTGTGTCTTACGGGCCCACGTCGCCATTGGGTGGTACTAGGATCTTTTACTCCTCGACCTTTACTCTGGGACTCTGAACTCTCTTCTACTCGGGTTAAACGAATTTACTAACTCTAACACTAGGATCCCGTGACCGCATTCACCCCAAAGTTGGATAAGCCATAGTTGTTTCTTAGAATAGTATTTTGAACAATTCACACACTGTCATTTGACTCCTTTGAAACGTCTTTGCTTTCAGATGGAACCCACGAGGCAGGTCGTGCGCCACACGACGGCCATTGGTGCCTCGGGATCACCGGCTGTGCTAGCTGAGATGATGACCTATCTGGGTTATCGCTGGCACCCTGAGTACACCGTCTACGAGGAGTACCAGGACTTTAACCAGGAGCAGTACCGTGCCATCGTCCACCTCTACTCGCGGGAGTATGACTCCACTACTGTGCTGCACACCGCACATGGTGTTGGTGTGACCATCGATATGGCTGTCCACGATGCTGCCTATGCTGCTCTGACACGTCTTCGTGGAGAGTATCGGGAGTTGGACACCTCCCCTTTCAGGCACATTGCTATCGCATCTGATGTTGGTGCGGAGGGATACTATACTGCTGCCTACTCCACTGTCACCCGAGAGCCCTTCTACCATCAGAACCTGGTTCTGCATGCTGATGGGCTGGATCGAGCTAACCGAGCTCTTCGCCACGAGATGTACACCACCCGTCAGCACCTTTACCGTGCTCTGACGCTGCTGCACCCCTTTGTCCGATCTGGACAGCTACCGCGTACTGCGATCTACCCAGCCAGGACCGTGATGCCCCACGGTGTCGGTTGGCCAGAGGTGGGAGGCTACTCTCCCGCACTTGGTCCTCTTCTGCCACCTGAGCGTCGGGCTCTACACCTGAGTATCCGCGGCCCCCAGTCTGCTGACGTGGAGGGCTATCCGTTGCCTCACTACCAGCTGTCGGGCTACGATTACCTCCACAGTACCTCTTGGGACTGATGTAGGCTTGCTTGTAGTGTTAGATGCATTCGCCGCGAGCCTGTGTGCCGCCTATGATGTTTTAGTCTATGTACTGAACTCTGTGTACTGAACTCTATGCATGACCCCTTTTGTAAGTTATGCCGACTACTATGTAGTAGCTATCGTGCTCCTTTCATTATGCATGTTTCATCATGAATGATTCTTGTCTTTGCAAATTTCTCAATGCTGAACTACCCCTGTTATATATTAGCAGGATGGTTAGACCAGGTGGTCGTGGTCGTGGTGGCGATGCCCCACCACCACCTGAGTACATGGCTGGTATGATCCAACAGTTCGAACTGAACCGCCAATTCATGGAAAATATGATGGCTCAGTTTCCTCGCCCCAATATGGACCAGCAACCAACCCCAGTAACTCTGCAGGATTTCATGCGCCTCAATCCAACTATGTACCGCAGCTCAACTCAGCCTCTGGATGCTGATGACTGGCTCCGTGACATCACATATGAGATGGAGTCTGCCGATGTAGCCCCTGCCAGCTATGTCAACTTTGCTTCCTTCTTTCTGAAGGGACCCGCAGCTCAATGGTGGGACAGCCACAGGCGTACTCTGCCAGCTGGAACAATCATCACATGGCCAGACTTCCAAGCAGCTTTCCGTGCCCGCTTCATTCCTCAAGGGAGTCATGGACCGGAAGAAGCGTGAGTTCCGCAACCTCACCCAAGGCAACAAAACTGTTGAAGCTTATCAGCGGGAGTTTCTGGACTTGTCTCGCTATGCTGAGGAGGACATTGCAACTGATGCACGCAGACAGGAGAAGTTCCGTGATGGCCTTCAAGCTGACATCAAGCTCGCACTTCTAGTGCATGACTTTGCTGATTTCGCCACCTTGGTGAACAAGGCCATCAATGTCGAAACTGGTCTGCAGGAATACCAGAGCTCTCACAGGCGCAACCGTGACACGGGCTCATCTTCGGGCTCGCCCTCACAGAAGCGTAAGATATGGATCCCGAACAGCATGTACCGTCCAAATGCATCTGCCCCAAGGCAGACCTATGCTGCACCTCGTCTGCCTCCACCACCATCTAGGCAGTCAAGACTTCCAGCTCCACCATCCCAAGCTCCTGTTCCCACTCCCAATAATGGTCTTGTGCTACAAGTGTGGACAACCAGGTCACCGTGCCAGGGACTGCAATCAGAATCAGAATCAACTTGCCCTTCCAGCAACGGGCCGTGGTAACAACCAGCCCCGCAACAACAATGCTAAGTCTTATGGTCGTGCTCATGCCAACCACGTTGATCTCAACGAAGCTCAAGACCAGCCTGCTACTGTGATGGGTACACTCCTCGTAAATTCAGTACCAGCATCCGTTTTATTTGATACAGGTGCATCGCATTCATTCATGTCAGAAGATTTTGCATACAAGCACGACGTTAAATGTGAGGAGATGAACACCTCTGTATTGGTCAAAACCCCCGTGGGACAGTGTCAAACCTCCCTGGTTGGCATCGACGTCCCCGTGGAAATCGAAGGGCTGGAATTCTATGCCTCTCCCATTATCCTGAAGTCGTCTAACATCGACCTCATTTTGGGGATGGATTGGTTGAAAGCGCATACTGCTTCTATAGTTTGCGCCACTAAGACCGTCCATCTACTTCACCCTTCAGATGAAATAGTTGCTTACCAAGCTCATCTGGTGCAAAATGCCGAGGCAAGGCTCTATGCATTGAATGCATTGAACGCTGCACCACTCGAGGGCATTGAAAACATTCCCGTCGTGCGTGAATTCCTCGACGTCTTCCCTGAAGAACTTCCAGGGATTCCCCCTGCTAGAGCTGTCGAATTCATCATCGACTTGAAACCGGGCACCACTCCTATAGCCAAGCGACCCTACAAAATGCCGCATGAACTCCTTGAGCTTAAGGAGGAAATCGACAAATCTCTTCGCAAAGGATTCATTCGCCCAAGTTGTTCTCCTTGGGGAGCACCTTCTCTCTTTGTCAAGAAGAAGGATGGGACTAACCGATTGGTTCAAGACTACCGTCCTATAAACCAAGCTACCATTCAGAATAAATACCCTCTTCCTCGGATCAATGATCTGTATGATCAACTGGCGGGTTCGTCAGTGTTCTCTAAGCTCGACTTGAGGTTGGGTTACCACCAGATCCGTGTTCGCGAAGAGGATATCCCAAAGACCGCCTTCGTGACTCGATATGGTTGATACGAGTACACCGTCATGTCTTTTGGTTTAACCAATGCTCCAGCCACCTTCTCTCGTATGATGAACTATATATTCATGGATTACCTCGACAAGTTCGTCGTGGTTTATCTGGATGATATCCTGGTATTTTCCAAGAACGAAGAAGAACATGCTGAACATCTTCGACTCGTGCTGGAAAAGCTATGAGAGCATCAACTATATGCAAAGTTCTCCAAATGTGAATTCTGGCTACCGGAAGTAACCTATCTTGGGCATGTCATCTCTAAGGATGGTATTGCCTTCAACCCCGAGCGAGTTCAGGCTATTCTTGATTGGACTCCTCCCAAGAACGTTAAGCAAGTCAGAAGTTTTCTCGGTCTCGCCAGCTATTGCCATCGATTCGTCGAGAACTTCTCCAAGATCGCCAGGCCTCTGACTAACCTGTTGCATAAGGGCGTCAAGTTCCAATGGACAGACAAATGTCAGGAAAGTTTCCAGGCACTCAAAGACAAGTTGACTTCTGCCCCAGTTCTAGCTCCACCTGATACTAAGAAGGACTTCGTCATTTACTGCGACGCTTCCCGTCAAGGATTAGGCTGTGTCCTAATGCAAGACCGCAAAGTGATTGCTTATGCCTCTCGGCAATTGCGCCCTCACGAAGAGAACTACCCAGTTCACGACCTCGAACTTGCTGCTGTCATTCATGCGCTGAAGCAGTGGCGACATTACCTTCTTGGTAATCGTTGCGAGATCTTCACTGACCACCAAAGTCTGAAGTATCTGTTTACTCAGCCAGATCTGAACCTCCGTCAGCAGAAATATATGGAGCTTGTTGCAGACTTTGACTTGGGTATTTCCTATACGCCAGGCAAGGCTAATGTAATGGCTGATGCCTTGAGCCGCAAGTCTTACTGCAACCACCTCCAGGTTCACAAAGTTCAGCCCTCGCTTGTTGAAGAATTCAGGAAGCTGAACCTCCATATTGTTCCTCCGGGTGCACTTGCTCCCCCTCCTAAGGAGTTTGGCAAGGTGAATCTCCACGTTGTTACCCAGGGTTCCCTCAATACCCTAGTTGCTAAACCAGATCTCGTGGATAGCATCAAAAGGCTACAGAAGTATGACTCTGAAGCCCACAAGATTAAGCGCTACCTCGCAGAAGGAAAGCCCTCATTCTTCACCATTGCTGAAGATGGCACCCTATACTTCAAGGGCCGCCTAGTGGTGCCATGTGCAGAGAAAAACCTGGATATGACACAGGAAGTTATGAAAGAAGCTCATGATACGCCTCTCTGTATCCATCCTGGTAGTACAAAGATGTACCAAGACATCCGTCAGAGATTCTGGTGGTCTAATATGAAGCAAGACATTGCTCGATATGTTGCTGAGTGTGACGTTTGCCGTCGTATCAAAGCAGAACATCAAAGGCCTGCTGGAACTCTACAACCTATCTCTATTCCCGAATGGAAATGGGACCATGTTGAGATGGACTTCGTCACTGGATTTCCCAAATCACAGAAAGGTAATGATGCTATTCTTGTCGTCATTGACCGGCTTTCCAAAGTTGCACATTTCCTGGCGGTCAAAGAAACGATCACTGCTAGTCAGCTGGCAACGCTCTATATGTCCAGGATTGTTTCACTCCACGGTATTCCATTGGTTATCAGCTCAGACCGTGGCAGCTTATGCACTTCAAGATTCTGGGCAAGTTTCCAAGAAGCTATGGGAACTCATCTGTCATTCAGTACTGCATTTCATCCTCAGTCGCAGGGGCAAGTTGAACGCGTCAACCAAGTTCTCGAAGACATGCTTCGAGCTTGTGTTATTTCCTTCGGCAAGAAATGGGAGGAATCTCTCCCGTATGCTGAGTTCTCTTATAATAATAGCTATCAAGCTAGTTTGAAGATGGCCCCCTTCGAAGTGTTATATGGACGAAAGTGCCGAACCCCTCTGAACTGGTCAGAAACTGGGGAACGTCCACTCTTTGGTCCGGATATTATCCAAGATGCCGAAGAACAAGTCCGCATTATTCGTGAGAATCTCAAGACTGCTCAATCACGTCAGAAGAGTCAGTATGACCGTCATCATAAAGACATGGTCTATCAACCTGGTGAAAAGGCTTATCTTCGAGTCACACTAATGAAGGGTGCTCACCGTTTCGGAATCAAGGGCAAACTAGCTCCTCGCTATATTGGCCCATTCACTATTCTCGAAAGGCGTGGAAAAATGGCATACCAACTGGAGCTTCCGCCGAACCTTTCTCAGGTTCACGATGTGTTCCATGTGTCACAACTCCGCCGTTGCTTCAAGGACCCAATACGAGCAGTGGATCATGAAGTGCTCGAATTGCAGCAGGACCTCTCCTATAAGGAGCATCCGGTCCGCATTCTCGACCAAGCTGAACGCCGCACACGTCAGAAGGCGATCAAGTTTCTCAAAGTCCAGTGGTCGCACCATTCTGAAGATGAAGCCACTTGGGAACGAGAGGATCGTCTGCGCGAAGAATACCCCGCATTGTTTCCTTCTACCTCCTAAATCTCGGGACGAGATTTCTTGTAGTGGAGGAGATTTGTAACGCCCGGATAATCATGCTACAGTAATCTCACGTTAATGATGGCACGTCACCTTTGTCACTGTAATTAATGTCGGGTTAATTCAAAACCGTTTCAAATTTAAATCCTAAATAAGTCAAACGACAAAAGTTTTCAAATATTATAATAAAAATGTTCGGGCCATGCCAATTATTGCATCGGTAATTATTGTGAAGTAAACACATTTTTATAAAATGCCTAAATGCTTTTAAATGAATTAAAACAGAAAAGAAAATAAATAAATAAAAAGAAAATACAAAAGGGGAGAAACAAACAAAAAAAAGAGAAGAAGAGAAACCCCCCCACTGGACCCTGGCCCAACTGGGCTAACCCCAGACCCAGCCGGCCTGGCCCACCTCGCTCGACCGTGCCCTCCCCTTCCCTGTTCCCCCGACCGGGGTCGGAACAGGGGCAGGTCCCCGCCGCACCCCCTCGCCGGCGACGGGGGAGGATAAGGCCGCCACGCCCCGCCTCCTCGATCGCGCCTCCCACTCGCCCCCACCCTCGCCCTTGGTTCCTGCGCCTCTCCCTCCTCCCTCAGCTCCACCTCGTTCCCCACCGCAAACGAGCGCCGCCGTCGCCATGGCTGCGCCATAGCCGCGGCCACCGAGCCACGTTCTCCTCCCCGACGTGTCCACGAGCTCCGCCGCGTCGAGCTCGTCCTCCCCGACCACCTGCTCGAGCCGGGACCCCCTACATCACCCCCAACGCCGTCGCCTTCTTCCTCGGGTCGCCGCCGTCTTCTTCGACTCCGGCGACTGCTGCTGCTACTAAGCCTCTCACCGGCCTCCGTGTGCCGCGCGGTGAGCTCCTCTACCTCCTACCCTTCTCTGTTTGCTCTCGCGTGAACCTTAGCTAGCTCTCACGACGAGGCCGAATGCGTCGCCGCGGAGCTCGTCGCCGACGCGTCTCCGGTGACGGTTTGGTCACGGGCTCGTACCCATTGGACTCGCCGCACCACGTAGTTCCTCCCCAGCCTCCTCTTTTGCTCAATAGCGTGCTGCCTCGCCGTTTCCATCTTCGACTGAAGCCGCTCCGCCGCTGGCCTCGACGCTGGCGCCGATTCCAGCCAACTCCGGCGACGCCACCACCGTTGTTCGACGCGCGTTGCTCCGCTCGTTCGAACGCGCCCTCGCGCACGCGAAACGGTTGCCCGTAGGCGAAATCCGACGAGGTCCGAAGCCCTCCGCCGTGTTTGGCGTCACCGGCGATGTGCCGCCGGCCGCCGCTGACGTGGCACACCTAGGGCCACGCCGGGTCACTGCCAGCGGGCCCCGCGGGCCCCGTTGAATGGGTTGACCCAGTCAACGTGCTGACTGGGCGTCTCTGTGACGCTGACATGCGGGCCCCGCCGCATAAGTAAACTAAATAAAATGTTTTTATAAAATAAAACTAATTAATTAATCTAAATAGGCACTGACAGGTGGGGCCTACCTGCTAATAACCTTGTTTAAGTTAGTTATAAAACTCTGTTAGTGCCCTGTCAATGACATGTGGGTCCCACTGGACCCACCTGTCTGGTTTGACTGGTCAGCCGACCTGTTGACCTGCTGACGTCAGCGTTACCTCATGCTGACGTCATAATTCATTTTTGCTAAATTCAAATAATTCCAGAAATTCAAATAATCTTTGAAAATTCATATCTTTTAAACCGTAACTCGGCTGAAAATGTTTTCTACATGAAAGTTGCTCAGAACGACGAGACGAATCCGGATACGCAGTCCGTTCGTCCACCACACCTCCCTAACATATCGAACTCGCAACTTTCCCCCTCCGGTCCGTCTGTCCGAAAACGCAAAACATCGGGAATACTTTCTCGGATGTTCCCCCCCTTCCCCGGCACCACCTACTATCGCGTTAGGACACACCTCGCACTGCTCATTGTCATGTCACGCATCGTCATGTTTATGTTTGCATTGTATTTACTGTTTCTTCCCCCTCTTCTCTCCGGTAGACTAGGAGACCGACACTGCTGCTGCCCAGTTCGACTACGGAGTTGACGACCCCTCCTACTTGCCAGTGCAACCAGGGAAGCCCCCCCTTGATCACCAGATATCGCCTATTCTTCTCCATACTGCTTGCCTTAGAGTAGTGTAGCATGTTACTGCTTTCGGTTAATTCTATTCTGATGCATAGCTTGCCATTGTTGCTACAGTTGTTACTCTTACCTGCAATCCTAAATGCTTAGTATAGGATGCTAGTTTTCCATCAGTGGCCCTACATTCTTGTCCGTCTGCTGTGCTATACTATCGGGCCGTGATCACCTGGGCGGTGATCACGGGTATATACTTATATACTATATACATGACACATGTGGTGACTAAAGTCGGGTCGGCTCGTAGGAGTACCCGCAAGTTGATGTTTGTGGCGGAGCGACAGGGCAGGTTGAGACCGCCTAGGTGAGTGGTGGGCCTGGCACTGGTCGGCGTTCGCGGATACTTAACACGATTAACGAGATCTTGGTATTTGATCTGAGTCTGGCCATTTGGCCTATACGCACTAACCATCTACGCGGGAGTAGTTATGGGTATCCCGACGTCGTGGTATCAGCCGAAGCTCTTTTGACGTCAGCGACTGAGTGGCACGCGCCGCATTGGACCGTAAGCTCACGCTTGTCTTAAGGGGGCTAGGTCTGCTTCCGGCCGCGTACGCAACATGCAGGTGTGCATAGGGCGATGGGCCCAGACCCCTGCGCGCATAGGGTTAGACCGGTGTGCTGACCCCTCTGTTGAGCCTAGGTGGGGCTGCGACGTGTTGATCTTACGAGGCCGGGCATGACCCAGAAAAGTGTGTCCGGCCAAATGGGATCGAGCGTGTTGGGTTATGTGGTGCACCCCTGCAGGGAAGTTTATCTATTCGAATAGCCGTGTCCCTCGGTAAAAGGACGACCCGGAGTTGTACCTTGACCTTATGACAACTAGAACTGGATACTGAATAAAATACACCCTTCCAAGTGCCAGATACAACCCGGTGATCGCTTTCTAACAGGGCGACGAGGAGGGGATCGCCGGATAGGATTATGCTATGCGATGCTACTTGGAGGACTTCAATCTACTCTCTTCTTCATGCTGCAAGATGGAGATGACCAGAAGCGTAGTCTTCTACAAGACTAGCTATCCCCCTTTTATTCTGGCATTCTGCAGTTCAGTCCACTGATATGCCCCTTTACACATATACCCCTGCATATGTAGTGTAGCTCCTTGCTTGCGAGTATGTTGGATGAGTACTCACGGTTGCTTCTCTCCCTCTTTTCCCCCTTTCCTTTCTATCTGGTTATCGCAACCAGATGCTGGAGTCCAGGAGCCAGACGCCACCATCGACGACGACACCTACGACACTGGAGGTGCCTACTACTACGTGCAGGCCGCTGACGACGACCAGGAGTAGTTAGGAGGATCCCAGGCAGGAGGCCTGCGCCTCGTTCGATCTGTATCCCAGTTTGTACTAACCTTCTTAAGGCAAACTTGTTTAACTTATGTCTGTACTCAGATATTCTTGCTTCCGCTGACTTGCCTGCGATCGAGCACTTGTATTCGAGCCCTCGAGGCCCCTGGCTTGTATTATGATGCTTGTATGACTTATTTATGTTTTAGAGTTGTGTTGTGATATCTTCCCGTGAGTCCCTGACCTTGATCGTACACATTTGCGTGCATGATTAGTGTACGGTCAAATCGGGGGCGTCACAACTACGCGGAGCCTGGGAAGACGCGACAGTGGAAGCCCGCGCGGAGAGGAGTACGAGGGTTCACTGGTTCGGCTGCGGTGTGAGGCTGCCGTTGCCGCAGGGCCTGGCCAGCGGTGGGAATAGCAGGGGGCGGTGAGGCCTCTACGGCAGCACAGCCGGCCACGGGAGGCAGGACCATGCCACACGACCGGCGCTGCTTTGGGCGGCTGGAGCAAGAAGACCAGAGGTTGAAGAAGCACTACGACCGTTGGATGGACATCGTACGGTCACTGGAGCTAGAATCGTTCATATTGACTAAGTTGACAAAGCCCTTCGTCCCCGTCAACTTAGTAGGCCCACAAGTCAGCCTCCCACCAAGGTGGGTCCCAGCTAGCCGGGGGAGTAATCATTTTTTTTGTGCGTAATAAGGAGGCACTTCCGGTGGGTCCGAGCTAACAGCGGGGGGAACGTTTTTTTCGCGAAATACGGTGGCCCGTCACGTGGGTCCCAGCAGTCAGGGGGCAAACATTTTTTTCGCAAAATACTGTGGCCCGTCCAGTGGGTCCCTGCTGTCAGTTGAAGGAATCATTATTTTCCGCGTAATAAGGAGGCACTTACTTGCTGCGGCCGTGGACCCAGCTGAGACTCTCCACGTACAGTATACTTCCGATGGAAGTCATTCCTTGACCATGTTGACCTCGCCGCGTTCCGTTGCATGCATGCGTCCATGGGAGTGGTGCGTCCCCACTGTCAGCCTCTCACGTACAGTCATCTTCCATTGACTCTCGGTTGTTGACCACGTTGACCACACCGTGCCGAGCGCACCCAGACTGGAACGACCCGGAGATGGGGAAGACGGGGCAGTGGAGTCGCAGATGGAGAGGAGTGGGAAACTTCACTGGTTCGGGTGCGCGGCAGCACAGCCGCGGTGCCGCCCACGGGAGACAGGAGCAAGAACAGAGGTTGAAGAAGGAGCACGGTTGTTGGATTAACATCCAACAGTCCAGCTACTAGAATCATTTGTTGATTAAGTTGACAAAGCCGTGCGTACACGTCCGCTTTGTAGGCTCACAAGTCAGTCACCAAATTTGACGGGTCCCAGCTGTCAACGGGATGAATAATTTTTTTCGCAAAACAAGGAGGCACTTCCTTCCGTGCGAAGATACAGCCGGTGGGTCCCAGCTGTCAGGTGGAGAAATAATTTTTTTCGCAAAACAAGGAGGTCCCTCCTGTAGCTGGTTCGAATCAAGCCTAGACTATGACTATATATGGTGCTATGCTACTATGCAAGTAATGAAATTGACATATCCAACGTTCGCTTCTCCTCTTCTCTACTTACTCTGCCTAGCATCAGAAGCTCTGGCCGCAGCAACCATGTCCGCTGGCTGCTCGTCCACCTGCTCTTCAGCAGGTAACAACCAGATATGCACCAAGTCGCCACCCGTACCATCGCCTGTGGGTCTCATCACACCCCCGCCGGCACGCGCACCGCAGCCGATTGCTCATCGCAACCCGCTGCCGTTGGTGTGGTGCCACTGCTGCAAATCACGCAGAGTCATCCGTCGCGTCTCAACCACAATCCGCAACCCTGGCCGAGTCTTCCACAAATGCCCAAATCATGGGGTAATAATATGTTTAAGTGTTGTTCTTCTGCTTTCAGTTGCTGATTTTTTTAATAGTTTGGTTGATGATCTTCCAATTTGATTCGTGCAGAAAAGGGAAGATTTGTGTGATTTGTATTTCTGGGAAGTTGCTGATGTGGGGGAATGCAACTACACTGATTATTTGGTTAGCCGAGGAATCCCAATACCAGCAGGTTGGGGTGTTGGACAAGTAACTGAAGGAACGACAGAAGAGGAAGATGCAGAGCAGAAGGTTAAAGATGCAGTTCCTCTGATCATGGCCAAGCAACAGCTGCTGAACGGCCTTGATAGCAATGAGGAGATGAAAGAGCTTGTGAAGATAATGGGCAAAACCGATGTGCTCTGTAGGATGATTGTCTCTTTATTTGCAGTGTATGTAGCACTCGTGATGTATTCAGTGGCTACGACATGAGCACTTTGCTGAAACTAGTAATGAATGAAAACTGTGTAGCAGGCTGGGCGTAGTGTTGTGAACATCTAATGATTTCTATTAACGGAAATCAGGGGGTATCCCCTTTTGCTCATATAAATAAATAAATAGCAGAGGCCCTATCGGGTCAGCTTTGTTCTCATTCGAAGACGTCGAGCAAATTGCAGTCCAACAGCAAACTATGTCATCAAATTCAAGTTTCACAGCCAAATATGAGTACAACTAAACAACAATGTCATCATGTTTTAGTTGTCATACAATCACCAAACACAAATCAGCATACATAACAAGTGATGTTCTCACAGCAAAATACTAAACAACATGTTCATCAGGTTTCAGTTGTCATAGCAAACACAATTTCACATAGTAGATAAAAAAACGTCTTCTAACAGGCAAATACGACAAAAGCAATGTAATCATCATCCGCAGCAGCAGCGTCAACATCTTCGCCATGTGTACCAGTCTGAATCGTAATTCCCCACGGTGTCATCTTCTTCTTCGTCCTCAACGTCCTCGAACGTTGGCTTCTTCTTGATCAACTCTTGTATGTCCACAGCACGACAGCCAATCTTTTCGCCGGCGTCATTGACGTGATGGTTCTCAAAGATATTAGGAACATCTGTGTTATCTTGTACATCAGGAGCAGTGTAAGCATCATCTTGTTGTGCAACTTCATTAAACGAATTCCTCTGCTCAAACCTTTGCAATACTCTCCAGTCATCGCTACGTGCAAATGTGTCTTCCAAGAAAAATATCTGTGTTGCTTGATTTGCCAAAATAAAAGGCTCGTTAGTCTGGTACACCGCCTTGACATTGATGGATTTGAAATAATCATCAGCTCTGGGTTTTGCGATCCTGGAAAACAGGTTCTACCAACGACAGCACAACAGAACCACACACCGATGATCCTCGAAACTGGAGATATACTGCAACTGAACAATGTCTGTTATGTTAGCATACATTTCAGTTGTCTCTTTGTCATACGTATCCGTGCTCATGATGGCACTGTTTTGTGTCTTCCTGCCTTCGTCTCGTGCAAGGGTGTTGTAGCGCACATCTCCAACAACGCAAGATTCATAATGTCTTACCCGAGTATCAGGACCCATTGCTAGTGAGTAAAGGGCATCAGCAACTGCCTGCCCATCCTCCCGCATCTTCTTAACCTATGGTTAGAAAAGAGACAAGCTGATCATCTTATGTACTCAATATATTAAAAAAACTGACAGCGCACTTCAAAAGCTTACATGGTTCTTGAACCATTTCGCAAATCCTGCCATAACCAATTTGTCAATGTTTCTTGGATTTTGCGGCAGTAACTCCTCTTTGTAGATGCTCCACAACATAGTGATCGCATCAAACATCTAAATATATAAGAATGTGCTGCAAGTTTAGTAGATTACGATGTATAAGCTGCAATATTGCACTTACTTGATATAAGGTAGTATCTCAGGACAGTTATTCAACACATACCAAACCATTTTGTCCAAATCTTTAGGTTTGTCCTCTTGTCGACTCTTCCCTGTAACTCGAACAGAATAATCAAAAACATTGAGCCCGGGATTGTCTTCACCCACCTCTTTGCTAAGCTGATCAGCTGTTTCAATGTATTTTGAGCAGAATGTAAACGCTTCTATAGCAATGTAGGCCTCTGCAATGGAACCCTCGGGTCTAGCTCTGTTCCTAACATAGCCCTTGAAAGTGCCTAGCCGCCTTTCAATAGGGTACATCCAGCCATACTGTACTGGACCTCTAAGTAGTGCCTCATCAGGTAGATGAACAGCCAAATGCACCATCACATCAAATAAGGCTGGAGGATATATCTTCTCAAGGTCGCATAGGATAGTTGGTATCTTGTCTCTAAGACGCTCCAAAGCATCTATCCTGATATTCCTACTGCAGAGTTCCCTGAAGAATTGTCCCAACTCTGCAACTGCTCTGTATAAGTCAGGGCGGCCCAATCCTCTAAGGATAACAGGTAAAACCCTTTGAAGTAGGACGTGGCAGTCATGAGTTCTCAACCCTTGTACCTTGTTTCCATCTGCACTGACTCTCCTTTCAGGGGTTGAAGCAAATCCATGTGGGAATCTCACACGTGACAGGACCTCGCAGAATTCTTTTCTTTTTACCTTGTCCAAGACGTGCACAGCTGGTGCCATATCCCGTGGTTTACCTTCATCTTGCACCTGCAAATCCTTTCTGATACCCAGGTGTGTCAAATCAATCCTAGATTTTAAGGTATCTTTCGTCTTGCCTTCAATATTAAGAAGTGTGCCGATAATGCTGTCACATATATTTTTCTCGATGTGCATCACATCAAGATTATGCCGCAGATCCAAATCTTTCCAATACTCCAAGTCCCACAAAGTGGACCCGCGGGTAAACAATAATCTCTCTTCTACCCTGCCACGCTTCCTTTTCCCGCTACCATTACCAGGATGGTTTCCTGGTGTAATATGCCTGACCTTCTCTAATTCCACTTGCAACTCATTGGCGGTGAGCCTCTTTGGCGCATCACGGTTTTCATGCTTTGCATTGAACACATGTCTTCGGTATTTTCTAGGATGCGGCTTGTCCTTGGCAAGGAAACGGCGGTGTCCAATGTAACAGATCTTGCTAAGTATTGCGTATGACAGCGGATTCCTGTCACAGCGAACACATGCATTGTAACCATGTGTCGTTCGCCCTGACATAGTGCCCAAAGCCGGATAATCATGGATGCACCAAATTATAACTGCACGCAGAAAGAAATTAGCTGGTGGGCTGCTATATAGGTCTCGAGCGAGAACACCCTTCCATAGCTGTTGAAGTTCCTCCACAAGAGGCTCCATGAACAAATCAAAATCCTTTCCAGGACTTTTTGGACCTGGGATGAGCAAGGCCATCATGTAGTTTGATTCTTTGGTGCAGACATTTGGAGGCATGTTGTAAGGGATTACAAGCACTGGCCACATGCTATATGTGGCGCTCTGGTGGCCAAATGGGTTAAATCCATCTGAAGCTAAGCCAAGTCTAATGTGTCGCGGGTCAGCAGGAAACTCTTTGTGTTTATCATTGAAGCTTTTCCACTCACTACCATGAGATGGATGGCTCATTACATTCTGATCTCTGTACTCCTGGTTCCTAGAATGCCACAGTACATCCTCTCTTGTTTCAGCATCATGAAACAACCTCTGCAATCTTGGTATAATTGGAAAATGTCTCAGAACATTATGAGGAATCCTCTTCACAGCATCGCCATCTTTCCATCTTGATGATTTGCATTTCGGGCATTCACTTAAGTTGGCATAATCCTTCCGGAACAGAACACAATTATTCTTACAAACATGGATCATATCATATCCAATTCCAACTGCACGAAGGAAATTCTTCATTTTACTGTAGGTGTGTGGCAGCTCAGACGCATCTGGGAAAGATTCGCGGAAAGCAGCCAACATCGCATCGAATGATTTGTTGGTCATCCGCTCAGATGTCTTCACCTGAAGAAAGGTGACCATAGCTGAGAATACTGACAGCTTATTTCCTGGGGTGACAGCAACGTTGCATTGTTCCAACATGCGGGCCCACCGTTTTTCTTTTGCAGGTGAAAGTTCACGGAATGCACGAGCATTTCGTAGCATTGTTTCAATGTTGGTCAAACTCACTGGCTCCGCCACCACCACCTCCTCCTCTTCCACCTGAGCATCAGGCAGATCAAGATGGTGATCTGTTGCTTCCACGTAGTCAATAACATTGACGTTCACAGCTTCACCATGATGAGCCCACCTAGTATATGTGACCGACATCCCATACAAGTGTAGATGATTTTGCATAGTTGACTGGGGTCTTGTAACTGAATTCATACAACTGCTACACGGGCAGAGCACATCTGATTTCGGACCACCGTACTCAGCTCTGATAAAGTTCATGAAGTTTTCAACCCCCTCGACATATGCAGCGGAGAATCTTCGAGCAGAAGTTATCCAAGTCCTGTCCATCTGTTAGACATAAAAATTAGTTCTTCTACTAGATATTACAGGAAAAACATATATGCTTTTTTTTGAAGTCCAGAAAAAAAAACCTAGGTCGATGTCTAAAGCTATGGCAAGATATTTGGACGAGTAGATCTAAGTAACGAAATATATGTAAAGCTAATTCAGCAAACAGATTTGAGTGCCAAATTATGGCAGGTTGTTTCAGCAGTCAATGAGGCCGAGCACATAGCCATCGAACTATCGAAGGCCATCGCAACAACAAAGATCGAGTATAAAACAGTGTAGAGCTATTTCACCTAACAGATTGGCTACTAGACCATGGCAATCTACGTCACAATAAATATATGGCAGGATATTTTAGCAACTAATCGGCCTTGGCATGCCATCTCAGCTAAGCAGATTGAGTGCAGAACAGGGCAAGGAAGCTTCTTAAGCAGAGCATATTGACAGTAAACTACTTTGGCAAACAGTGAGATTGACAGCGTCTATCAGCTAACATTCAGCGCTACACCGACATGAACGGGGCCTCAGTCTAGAATGCGCGTACCGTGGGAGAAGCTGACCGCCGTGCGTCTCCACACGAACGTCGCTAGCGGTGGCGGCGCTGACCGCCGTGCGCCTCCACAAGAACGTAGCCAGAGGTGGCGGCGCGGCTAGAGGACGGTAGTCTACGAGAGCGTACTATGGGAGCGAGAGGATCGCCGAACCGCGGCGCCGACGTATCGGCACGGCGGGGAGGGCGGCTTTGGCGGAACGAATGGAGTGGAGGGGGACAGGGGGGAGGGGGTTTGGGGAATATTATTGGCTAGTTGGCCGAAGGGCGGTTGAATCGGATTTGGGGGGAATTTTTGGGTGTGGGGGAGGAGGATTTTCGGCGGTGGGCGGGGGGAGTTTGGCGCATGGTCGGTTTCTCCAAGTGCAGTCCCACGTGTCAGTGAAGAGGCAAGCCGAAGCGCGTTCCGTTTGTGTGAGCCGTGTGCAGGACCGAACGTGTGTGGGGTGCAATGCGACCGCGACAGGAGTGCTGTGAGTGTACCGCCTTTTTTCCTTTTAAACTAGGTGCTTCGCCCCCTCAAAAAAAATTTTGTTGCTTTGCGCGATCCATCGATACTACTACTAGTAATCCGGTAATCCCGACTAAAACGGCGCGGCCGGGTCTTTTCCCGCGCGATATGCTGGGAGGTTGGCTTAGTTGGGTTTTTTAGGACGAGTAATGCTACACCTACGTAATCCCAGTTATGTCATTAACGTAATGTGAAACGTGTGAGCTGTTGATTGTAGATTGGGGGGAGGGAGGAGCCCACCACCATGAAAATCAGGGGAGGAGAGAGAGGCAATTTACGTTAACCCTTTCGTAGGTTCCCGTAGATGTAGAAAGATGTGAAATGCGTGAATGTGTAGTGGACGTACTATTGGAGTTCCTAAGATAATTTGTGTATGTATAGACCCTATGTGTTTATTTTACTTCGCATGTTAGATTTGTCTCGGTTCAATAAAAAGCAGAGTTGGTGATGATGGTGTGCCTGTCATCCTGCAATATAGGCCGTCCGATCTATATCTAACGGATAGGAAGGAAACTATGACAATTTACCCGCACTCCTCTCCACATTTGCAGATAAGGCTTTCCCTCGTTCATCCTTTTCTCCCACAAGATCTTGATCTTCCGTGCAACGCATGGGCATCTTGCTAGTACTCCTACAATATGTATATTATTGTGAAAGTTCATATACACCGGCCGAGATTAATGCAAACACGGCAGATTTTCAATACATTTCGAACTTTTATAGGACAGAAAAATAAAAGAAACCCGACCCTAAACCTATTCTACGGCGGCGACCGACGTCCTCCATCTGCGATCTCTATGTACGGGGGCGGGGTTCAAGACCCGTGAAGTGAAGGTGCGGTCTCCGACGAGGAAGAGTAGAACACGGGATACGGACCGGCCAGTTGGCACACCATGCCCTGCCGCCTCCCATGCCCTACTCATCCTCGGAGGAGTCCCCGACCTCGGCGGTGCCGGACGTTGGACGGCGGCAAGTAGGACGCGTGGCTGACGGTGCTCCCGTCATCGGCCGCCAGCATGGCCACCGCTTGTGCTGTCGCATCCACGTCCGGCTATGCCGCTATTGCGTCGCGAGAGGCGACTTGAGCGAGGGCGGTGACCTCGAGCTTCATCCCCGAAGACAAGCTCTCCCGCAGAGTGTTCGCACTTGCGGTCATGGCGGATGTGGTGCCAGGTGGGAGGACGATGCGCTATGGTGTGGAGGTTAGCTGGGCGTTGCCGCTTTAAGTAGCGCATTACGGTGAGGCCAAGTGTCCGGGTGCGTCATTAAGTCACCGGAGTTGGTTCCTCGGACACCAAGCCTCTTAACGACGACATACGAACGGACGACATGAATGCGGGTAGCTGGCGCTGGCTGGGAACGCACCGCGCGACGGCGCGAGGGACGAGGGTTTTGGTGTGCCAGGGTAGTCAGCTGCGGTCGTGGCAACGTTGGAGATGCCCTTTGCTCACATGCGATCCCCGCATGTCATTGAAAAAGCAAGACGACCCGGCATGGTCTCAGGTCCAGAGGATGCAGTTGGCCGCGCTACACCACTCCGCGGACGCGTCGCAGCGCCCCGTGCATCCTCGATGAGCCGAGTGTTGGGGTGTGTTTGGATTGTGGCCAAAGTGCACCTTACCAAAATTTTGGTCATGACCCAAAGATTGGTCTTTATCTGGATGGTTGCCATTTTTTTGGCATGCCAATGAACTCTAGCCAACTCTAGTTCATTTTTCTTGCCAATGTCGGCCAAATCATGGGCAACCAATACCTCAACCACAATTTTGGTCATGACCCAAAGATTGGTCTTTGTTTGGATGGTTGCCATTTCTTTGGCATGCCAATGAACTCTAGCCAACTCTAGTTCATTTTTCTTGCCATTGTCGGCCAAATCATGGGCAACCAATACCTCAACCAAAATTGTGGCTGCCCAATGCTTTGATGGGGCAACCTTGGGCACAAACCAAACATACCGTTGGTCGTGCCACAACACTAACGCCACCCTCGGCACACTGAAACCGATCGTGTCTAGCGACGATATGAGCGTGTCGCTCATCGCGGTCGCCGTGTCCAGAGGCGGTGCTGGAGCTGCGCCCCGTTGTTGGCCCCAACGACCCACATGAACGGTTGTCAGTGGCGAGGAGGTCGTGGGCCAGCTCCTCCATTGGACTAGTCCGCGCTACGTCGTCCCGACGGGTGTGCCCCACATGTTGGTTTCCCTGTTTTCCCGGCCATATTCGAGCGTCAGTGCTCCGCGTTGCGCATTAGGCCTTTCGCTATGTAGGCCAAGCGAGACAACTTATTGTTTATTTGAGCCGTTCAAGTATAATCATGTGGCGTTTGCTTATTTCTCATTCCTCTCCAACCCTCTTCTCCATCGATCATGTCGCCCTCCAGTCGAGTCCATCCTGCCGCATGCGTCATTTGAACATTCCGCCGAGTATCATTCGCATGTACCCACCCTAGTCCTCTTTCAATAGATCTCCGGACCCCGAGATGAAATCGAGAGGGAACGAGTGGGGGCACGTGATACCTAAGGCGGATTCAAAATTTTGAACCGGTGATCATAGCATCTGCAAATCATATATAAAGGGTATTCAATGTTCGTTTCGTTTTTGAACGTAGAATATACTCCCCCTATCCTTTCTAGTTTACATATAAGTTTTATGTGTAGTCAAAGTATCTCTACTTTGATAAAAAAGGTATCAACATTCAACAACGCCCAATCAATATTGTTAGATTCGTACGTACTCCTAGATTTGTACTCGAGATGGTTTCCAATTTGACTATTGACAAGATTAATAATACATGAGATGTATAATGTGAAAATTATATCATTGGAAACTCCTTTCACATACGAATTTGACCGTATGCTTTGTGTAAGTTGCATGTCATATATTATTACTCTAACATTTGGTCAAAGTTAGCCTCGAAAAACGCACTAGACCCTGTATGCTTTGTGTAAGTTGCATATCATATATTATTACTCTAACATTTGTGTAAGTTGCATGTCATATATTATTACTGTAACATTTGGTCAAAGTAGTATAGTGGAAGTGGATCCTCTGACATAGGTATCCCTGCCTTAGCCTCCCTTTCGGTCACTTACTGGCGGACCCCATGCTTGCTAGGCCCCTCATGTCAGTTACTCAATGGGTTTGGCCACGTCAGGGGATCCTCATCCGTAGTATACTCCCTCTGTTTTTATTTACTCCGCATAAAACGGAGGGAGTGGTGGTATAATAAATGACGCGGGCGGGGGAGGGGAGGGACGTCGGTTTACTCTCAACTGCGGTCCCACAAGCGAGCTAAAACGCAAGACGAAGCGCGTTCCATTCGGTGGCAACATGGAGGGTCCAGCGTGCCGCGCTGCAACGTGAACGCGACAAGAGCGATGTACAGTCAAAACCGAGTGACCGGTCGACACCGGAACCACTATTCACACCAGAACCTTCGCTGCTCGGCCTACGCCAGCCACTGCCCTAAAACCACACCAAATCTCCAGCCCGTTCCCCCACCTTTCGATCCCCTAGCCCGCATCAAGCGTCCCCTAGTTCGCCGGAAAGCCATGGTGCGCCGCAAGATCACTTACTACAAGATGCTGATGCCGGAGCGCCGCGCAGAAATCGCAGCGACGATCGGCGCCACAGACCTCCGTTCCCAAGCTCGCTTTGCGGCGGGCCAATCCCCGAGTTCTCTAGAGCCAAGCTACGAGGAGGAGGAAGCCAATCCAATGTTCATGGCGGAGGTCGCGGTGCAGAAGGCCCCCGATGGGTATGAGACGATGGATGTCGACTTCGTGCCGGCGTCCGAGTCCCCCATGGTGCAGGCGGACCAGCGGTTCAACATGGCGATACTAAAGGAGGACCGGGAGGCAGAGCCTCAACTCGACGCGGAGCGCGCGCATGCCGCTGCCATCGAGGCTCTCTTGCAGGCGGAACCAGATGTCGTGGATGTGAACCGGGCGGCGGAGGCTCAACTTGAGGCGGAGCGCGCGGATGCCGCTGCCATTGAGGCCCTCCTGCAGGCGGAACCAGACGTCCTGGACTTGAACCGGGCGACAGAGGCTCGACTCGACGCAGAGCACGCAGATGCCGCTCTCATCGACGCCCTCCTACAGGCGGAACCGGATGTCCTAGACTTGAACCGGGCGGCGGAGGCTCGACTCGATGCGGAGCGCGCGGATGCCGCTGCCATCGAGGCCCTCCTGCAGGCGGAACCGGACGTCCTCGACTTGAACCGGGCTGTGCTCTCGTCCGTGTAGAGCGCCCGCACGCTCCGCTTGAATGAGTAGCTGGAGGCTGAGGACAACCACGGTGCGGAGACACACGTCGGCAGTGACGGCTGGTTCGCGCCGGCAGCCAAAGACGACGAGGCCGTCTCTTTCCGTGAGCAGTGATAGTTTTTCCTTATGTTGTTGTTTTTATGGATCTTTTGCTGTGTAAAAACATATATTTGTTATGCAAGTCGCCTGACTTGGGTCAGTCTACCATTTCAGGCGGTTGGATGAATAACCTACGTCTCCTAACCCTTCTTTCCTTCTTCCTCACCTCTTCTTCTTCTCCAACAGACCACCGCACGGGCCGTACGGATACTCCCCAACATGCGGTTGGATAAACATAGTCTATGAACGAAAATTATGTGTCAGCGATAGGATGGCTGAGTTTGGTTTGTTCACATGCGACAACACGTGTCAGTGAGGGTGCGTTCCCTTGGTTGGGTTTGCGGCATCCAGGAGCGACTGTGTGAGGGTGCAGTGCGACCGCAGTGTGCAGGAGCGACCGTGTGAGGGTGCGGTGCGACCGCGACAGCCATGCGCAAGTGTACCTCCTTCTCATTTTGAAAACTTTAGGCAAGCTTGGCAAAAATGTGTGGCGAAGTTTGGCAATGCAAGGCCTAGACCCAAACAGGATAAGTACGTACGTACTAGGAGTACTAGTGTTAAAAAAGAAAGGCGGGGTTTTCCTTCACGGGATTTAATCGATACAAATCCTCGTTTCACGTGTCAATTAATGCGTATTATTTTCTCCAAAGACCAAAGAGCTAACCATCTCACTCCTCATCGCTTGATTAATGCAGCGCCATGCAAACCAACCTTCTCACTTCCGCATGCATGCATGGGATATTAATGTCCTTGGTTGCTAACCCCATCAATTTTGCCTCGATTAGTGTTAGTGGCCTTTGCAAATTGTAATTTTGATATACTGGCCTTGTGTACAAAAAATGGAGGTAGTAACTATATTTGACTTCCTTCCCCATTGCGGTGACGTCGACGATATCTTTTTTTGGTGGTTTGGCGAAGTCCGTTCGACGGAGAACACCATTGAGGGAGACCACGGTAAGTCGTTCGCAAGTGCCGCCTGCAAGCCGAGACAACCGCCTTATTTGCATCCAGGAAGTCCTTTACTAGTACTAATAGGAGTACTAGTGCGGTGAGATGGTTTCTCGAAGAAGACGATGGAGAAGCGGAGTCAGCGAAGAGTGAAATGATGGTTGCTTCATCCGTGCTTTTGTGATTTGATGCCTCACTGCTTTGTGATTTGTGATAGAAGGGACAGGGGAGTAGACTCTGTGCTCTATACTGTACTACATGCGTCCAAGCATGGGAGAAAGAGGAGAGATGTTGCATTTTTCTATTCCTCAATCAATCAATCAGGGAGCTTCGGTTCCATCTTTTTGGCTTTGGCAACACCGTCCACAATGGTTCCCACGATGCCAAAAGCTATTTTCACATTTGGCTACACATTGTGGATGCCCTTAACCGTACCACTTGGTTTTGCTCCTGTGTGCTATCTATACAAATCTCAATTATATTGATCTAAAAAATTATTGAATCAAGATTAGTAAAAAGGAGGTGATTTTGCCGCGCGGATGGCGGGGGAGGTTTCTTATTTGAGCAATGCTACATCCACGTAATGGTTTACGCAAAGTTACGAACTGATGTGATGTGGGACTATTTGATTGGATTAAAGGAGAGGATTAGGCCCACCCCACCTGAAAATCAGGGGGGGCATATATAGATTAGATGGAAAGTATACGTAGCAGCTACGTAGCCCTTTGTAAGTCTAGGATTAGGCTTCTTATTTTCGTAGGACGTTGTCCCGGCGGTTTGCTAACATGCGGTCCCACGTGTCAGTGCTTTACCAAGCCGATCCGCGTCCCACATGAGGCAGAACAAGGGCAGAAGCAACACGTGGTTAAGTTGAAGAAGATGAGGGAGAAGCGGATTCAGCAATGAGTGAAATGATGGTTGCTTCGTCCCTCCAACTTAACTGCGGGAAAGGTGCAGCTTGTGATTTGACGCCTCATTGCTCATTACTACGCCGACGCCATGACTGGGGTGCTTCACCCCGGCTGCTCTGCACTGTATTCCGGTATGGCACGTGGACCCGGTAGCTTGATGTCCCACATGTCGGCGAAAGGGACTAGAAGATTTATGAAAGCGAGCGCTCCACTCTTACGACGGAGGAGTAGACGACACGACGGCCCAGTGAACTATCACTTGTAGTACTGTATAGTACTATAGTTTTGCTGTTTCGCACGATCCATTGATACAAACCCGATTAAACAGGAAAGGGCGGGATTTTTTCCCGCGCGGTAGATGATACTGGCCATACATTTCAAAGGAAATTTTAATGTATGCAAACTGAATAATTATAAGTAACAATATGGTATCTAGTAAAACTAAAAACACATATGATTTATTGTGTTAGAGTGTAGTAGTAGTGCTGTATTGCATAGTTGTTAGATGTAACATGCGAGAATGTGTAGAGATGTAGTTTTGGAGGGCCTACAGAGAGAAAAGCGTAATACGGTCACCGAACTTCAGAATAAGCTGATTACGGTCACTATATACGTTTTGCGGTGATTATACAGTCACTTGCTCACAGTTCAGCATCGGATTGCACTCTGTTGACCGGCCAAATAGTCTGCGTGGCGCCATGTTGACTAGTTAAATTGACCACGTTCCTTGTGGGTCCCACCTGTCAGTTCGCATAGGCAAAAGGTCAGATAAACACAAATTTACGCAGGCGCGACAAGGCTCCAACCCGTGCGCGGGAATCACCTGGTTGTGTATGTGTTTGTCAGGGCCTGATGTGTGCGCATGCACGTGTAGGTTGAGCACTTGAGCGTGAGAGTGTGTGTTGGTCGTGTGGTGTACTGGTGTGTGCATGCATGCGTGCGTGTGTGCGTGTGAGTGTTGCGTGCGTGCGTGTGAGTGTTGCGTGCGTGCGTGTGAGTGTTGCGTGCGTGCATGGCTGCGTGTGTACGTGTGAGTGTTGCGTGCGTGCGTGGGTGCATGTGTTTGTGTGAGTGTTGCGTGGATGCAGTTCGTGTGCATGCGTGCGTGTGTGTATAATCACCACACCAGCTCCTGTGTGTTAAAACAGACGGCTCAGCATACCAATACAAGGCCACCTTGTCCGCTGTGCCCGCGGTCATGACTTCGAACCACCGTCCAAATATTTTTTTGTCGTTTGTTTTCATTCTTACTAGCAAGATGCCCGTGCGTTGCACGTAACATCAAGATGCATTTGTATGACTTGTTTATCTTGTGAGAGAAAAGGATGAACGAGGGAAGGCCTTATTTGCAAATGTGGAGAGGTGTGTGGGTACCTTTTTGTGCCATATTTTCTTTCCTATCCGTCAGATATAAATCGGATGGCCTATATTGCTGGATGGCAGGCACACCATCATCACCAACTCTGTTTTTTATAAGAGTGTATTTTATGTATTTTATAAGAGTGTAGATGTAGAGTAGATACAAGTCGACAGGTGGGCACGATGGTAGTGAGATAATGTGATGCAACACTAGAGGTGCCACGTGGAGCGTTTAACTGGTCAACTAGTCATGTCATGAGCAAATACATAGTTGTACGGTGAGCCCGTGACTGTATAATAACCACTAAACGTAAATGGTGACCGTAATGAGTGGATTCTGAAGTCCAATGTATGTATCGTGCTTTCGCTTCAAATACAATGATCGTCATTGTATATCGCGAGAGAAAGATGAAACATGCGTGAATTTTCTGGGGGCTTACTTTTAGAGGACCTGGAGATAGTTTTGTGTGCATACGTGAAAGGGGTGTATAGGGGGGTATGTGATGGAGAGAGAGATGCTCTTCGTTTCTCTTTATTATGACTAACTTTGTATATAGTATAAAAATATACAAATTCACAGTGCGGAATAAATATCATTGTGGGCACCATGCAATGCAAATTAGCGTTCGTACTCCTCCATATAACTTTGTAATCTTGTATATATGTAGAAACTCTAAAATAATTTTTTGGCCACACTTTATTCAAAAGGAATGTTGTATGCGAAATAAACGTGAAGAGAGGGCTTTTTAGATCAATGGGGTACGTGATGTAACATGTGTGAATGTGTAGTTGATGCATTTGGTGGGGCCTAGAGAGGTCTGT